>NC_043978.1:8951896-9156833 GCF_902148855.1 Sphaeramia orbicularis | reverse complement strand
TGAATTAGCAAAAATCTTGAATTAACAACTTCAATTTTTTGTCTTTGTTTTAGTGCCAAAAAAACGCTAAATTATGAAAATATTTACATTTACAAAACTATCCTGTTACAATAAAATATGAATAACCTGAACAATATGAACAACCTGAAATGTCTAAAGAAAATTCAGCACAATTGAACTCTTTTCTGCCTGTTCCTCAGTGTTTAGTGTCTGTAGATCTGATCCATAATGCACATGGACAAATGAGAAGCTGAGGCAGAATATTGTTAAAATTGCACTGATTTTTTTTTGACAAATTTCATTTTTTTCAGGTTATTCACATCTTTTTGTTTGGATAGTTTATAAAAGTAAGTATTTTTCAAAACTGAATGGGTTTTTTTTGCACTAAAACAAAAACCGACATTTGAAGTCGTCATTATTATCGGTTATTCTGTTATTATTGGACTGGTCCGGCCCACTGCAGGTCAAATCAGGCTGAATGTGGAACCTGAAAGAACATGAGTTTGAGAGCCCTGTTCTGGACGTTCTGTTAAAGGAGCTCATGTTCTCACTGTTGGTAGGATTTTGTTCCGTCTCATAAAAAATCTGGGTTTTAACTTATTTAGCGTCAATAAAAGACGGGACAAAACTCCTGCAGGCCAAGGTTCTAATAGTTTTGGGTTTTTCATTCTAGTTTAGTTTTATTTAGTTTGGACTTTTTTTTTCTCTAATTCAGTTCGTTTTAATTCGTTTTGAGCAGGTTTGATAGTTTTTATTAGTTTTCATTTTTTTCCTAAATGCTAGTTTTAGTATTAATTTTAGTTTTGTCGTATCTTTTCTCTTCTCCGTCGTATTCAAATAAGTCCCAGACAGGACTCTGCTGCTTTCTCCCAACTTTAGTCTCCATGTTTCCAGGTAGAGTGGGGACCAGAAGACGACTGGAAACCACAAGTGACGGACCAAAAAGTGTCGTATGGTGACACTAGCTACAATTGCTAGCGCGAAAGAAATCACTTTCGTGTCAGTCCGACGTTGACAAAAATGAAAACAAAGGGAATTTTATCTGTGATTTTTATACATTTTAGTTAGTTTTGTAAACACACAATACAGTTTCAGTTAGTTTTTGTTTTTTTCTTTTAATCATAGTTTTTATTTATTTCAGTTAACTAAAATGTTTTTACAATTCGAGTTTTCATCATTTCGTTAGTTTTCATTAATGATAATAACCTTGCTGCAGGTTAAAGCGGACTCTTTAAACCAGGGCTCTCAAACTCATGTTCTTTCAGGTTCCACATTCAGCCTGATTGGATCTCCAGTGGGCCGCACCAGTAAAATAAGAACAGAATAACCGATAAATCACAGGTGTCAAACATGTGGCCCAGGGGACAAAACCAGCCCGCTGAAAAGGGTCCGATCCGGCCCCTAGGATGAATTTGTAAAATGCAAAAATTCCACTGAAGATATGAACAATCAATGGTGTTCAAATCATTTTAGGTCAATTCAATCTAAAGTGGATCAGAACCAGTAAAATACTATCATAAATAACCTCTAAATAATGAAAACTGCAAATACTGCTCTTTGTTTCAGTGGAGAAAAAAAAAGGAAAATTACATAAAATGGTTACATTTACAGACTGGCCTTTTACAAAAATGTCTGAAATGTGGAATTTACCAATATTCTGCCTGTTACTAAATGTTTTGTGTATTTGTAGATCCACTGATCTGTACGTTATAATGCGCATGTAGAAATGATAAACTGAGGCTGAATATTGTTAAAATTCGTTATTTTTTTAAAAAGAATTTTCAGGTTCGTACTGTTCATGTTATGTTCAAGTACTGTTCGTAGATGTAAAATTTTCGTTACAGAATTTGATTTTGAACATAACATAGAGCAAACTTTGGAGTTGACATTATTTATAACTTGTTATTAAAATGGATGTAACAACAGGAAAATTTCATATCAGTTATTGTGACCAAAATCATCACGGTTATCATTATATATCGTGGTATTGTAGAAATTGTGCTCAAAATGTTCAAAAAGTACTTATACACACACTGAAATAATTTAACCAAGTTGTATTTTGAAAAAAAAAAAAAAAAAAAAAACAAATAAAATAATTGGCACAATGTACCTTCTGTTGCAGAAACATTCAAATATTAACCCTTAGTGGTCTGAGCCTATTTTGTCTGTTTTTCAATCCTTTTGATTTTGCCTTTATATACATATAAACAAATGTTTACTATACCCATTTGGGATCTTTTTTTTCAGCACAACTTCATCTATCTCTGTCTATTATTTTTTCACTTTAACCTACTATAAAAACATAAAAGGCCAGAAAACACACACAAAAAAAAAAAAATCCGATTAGAAAAATGTATATAATTATTGCATATAAATAACACAAAGATGCTTAACGAACCTTTTCAAAGACTTTAAAAGTGAATATTGGTTCCAAATTAGGTATAGAAAATTAAAATTATAATAAATTAAAACTATACTCAAATATTTGACAAAAAGCAGATCTTTACATAGGTGTTTTTTCCCCTAAAAGTGTGGTAATCCAACACGGTTATCATGATAATTACAATTTAAGTGGTAATACTAACCATCTGCAATCCTACCGTGGTTTATCGTTATACCGGTAATCATTACATCCCTAGCTGTTATCCTAGTATTTCTATTATTTTACTGGTGCGGCCCACTTTATAAAATATTAGTCTGTGTGGGGAACTCTGACCTGAAATGAATTTGACACCCCTGTTCTGGACGTTCTGTTAACCCTTTCATGCATGAATTATGAGAATTTTAATCAAGATTTTTTTTTTTCCTGAGTGTTTTTATTCTTCTTTAGGCATGAAAAAAAACAATGTGATTGAAATTTTTTTATGAACCTATTTTTCATGGAGTTACGAAAATGTCCACTCAGCTGAACATCATGTGTTTTAAATTCTTTTACATTTAACCTTCATTTAACCAGGTAAGTAACTTTTGAACTAATTTTCATTTACAATAACAACCTGGCCAAGAGGCAGCACGCAGATAGAATGAGTCGCAGCACAGGTTATATGTACAAATGATGGAACAGATTAAACAAAATATTTTTGACGCAAAGAAATATGAATTTACTGTCATACTGTTTGAAAACTATGAAATAAAAACATTTTTAATGCTGCTAATCTGATGTTTTCTCACATTTTAACATACAATAATACTAGTTACTACTCTCTCAGATAATGTGCAACAAAAAAACCATAACTTTTTGTTAAAAAAAACCCAAAAACTGTTAATTACAGTCTAATAACAATTAGCAATTGGTGTACACTCAAATATGTTACTGCAGATCAGGTTTATCAAGGACAGGAAAGTTACAGTAATGCTACGAACTGCAGTGTATGTGATGATGCAGAAGCGTCTGTGTCGGCTAATATGGAACTAAAACAACAAACCCATGAATATACAAGAGAACAGCTGTAGAATAGCTGTCCATTGTAGTCACCACTATGCATGAAAGGGTTAAAGGAGCTCATGTTCTCACCTGTTGGTAGGATTTTAACCTGTTCGTCTCAAAAAAATCTGGGTTTTAACTTATTTAGTGTCAATAAAAAAGACAAAAAAACTCCTGCAGGTTAAAGCAGACTCATTAAACCATTTAGAAAACAGAAAACTGTCACATTAAAACGTACTTTCACCTGCATTTCATTAGTCACTTTTCCACTGACCCTCAAATTGCACCAATATAACTTGCACGTAAAAATTGACCTAATCGAAAAATAACAATTTTGCCAAAACTCTCATTTTAGATTAAAAGTTTTTGCGCTGGCAAGAGGTGGTTTTTCTGGCGTAGCGCAAATGGTATATCATGCAAAACTACAACGGAAACACCTTTTTTTTCACAACTAGAGTCACATGAATTAAAAACACGGATGTTGACGTATGTTACAACAAAGAAGAAGAAGAAGAAACATGTCTGTGCATTTGTGGACACACCAGGAAACCACATCATTTTGAAATTTAATAGACGATAGAGGGGGAATATAGAATAATAATGAATATCTGTAAATAAACACCATATTTACGTTTGTCACCATGTTTATGGAATGACTTCTGGTGTCATCTTGTGATAATAATAATAATAATAATAATAATAATAATATATAATAATAATAATAATAATAATAATACATTTTATTTGTATAGTACTGTTCATATTCAAAGACACTTTACATACAGCAGATAAAAACAGAAACCAAACACATTAAAAACAGATAAAGCAGGTGCAAAGGGCAGGTATACGAATAGAAAACTATTAAACATTAAATAAATAAATGAGTTTTTAAAGGGATTTAAAGGTGTTGAGGTCAGATCAGTGTTGGATAGAAGGTGGGAGGCAGTTCCAGAGGGTCGGAGCAGCAATAGTGATAATAAATAAACAAAATCACATTTGTGATTTAATGGAAAAAAAAACGCCCTTACGCACTTCTGTTTTTTTGACATTTAGTAAATATCGGTAAAGTTTTGTGCAGACGTCCAATGGAAATGGGGCTACTGTCGATGATGTGTGTGTGACTTATTTTAACTTTATTTTCGTTCTTCACATTCAGGCAGCAACAAGTCAGGAAGAGGTCGGAACAGTTTATGACTAAAAATGACTCAAAATAATGAAATAACAGGTGATGATGGTTGGGTCCAAAAGCAGCGTCTAGTCCAGTGGTTTTTAACTAGGGGTCGCTGGAATTCAAATGGGGTCGCCTCAAACTTCTAGTAATTGATTAAAAAAAACAAAACAAAAACAAAAAAACTAAAAACGACTCAAAATAATGAAATAACAGATGATTTTGATGATGGTTGGGTCCAAAAGCAGTGTCTAGTCCTTCAGGAAAAAAGATTGTGTGAGAAAGTTACTCTCCAGTGACATTTTAACATCACTGCATTGTTTTTTTCACGTCCATTTTTTGAACTCTACCACCTCCGTCAGATTTGTGGATGTAAATAATGTCCGGTGTTGTGTTTTAATCTTCGTTTCCTCTTTTAATCGTCACATGCGACTGTTTTACCTCCATTATCTCTCCCCGTCGAACCTGCCACACCTTTTCCCAACTGAGCATGCTCCGTGACCTTCCTCTCATCCTCGACCTCCAATCCGCCCTCACCCCACATCCCTCTCTAACCCTGGACAGTTGCTAGGCGACGCAGCCCTTGTATAATTCATTTACCCGCTGCATGCAAATATGTGGACAATTAACCACTTCTGTTTGCATAATAGATTTGGGAAGGAGGAGGAGGGGGAGGAGGGGGTGGGGTGGGGGGGTATTTAACTCCCGCTTCATCTCAATCCTGCCTGACGACACAAAAGCAAACGAGAGGAGGGCGAGAGAGGTTTGGAGAAAGACTGGGAGAGAGAGAGAGATCGAATCGTTTCCACTCCCTCTCATCGCAATCACGGCCTCAAAGCCTTCATTCTTTCCGCGGCTTCGTCATCGAGCGGCGAGAAGGAGGAGCCGCATCGCAAATTACCCCCAAAACACACACCGAAAGCACACACGCGCACGCCGCCGCACGTGCACGGCTGCAGAAGCGTTTAATACTACCAGCCTCCGCTCAGCAGCCATTGATGTGCAGATGAAGATGGCCGCCGCATGTTTTTGCGCTGAAAGAAACCATGTTTTGGTTGGGCTCTGTCAACCGAACAGCTGGATTGCCATTTTTCACTCAAATTAGATTTCGGCTGAAGCACCGGCGCTGGGGGAAATTAAACCGCACAACAAGAAGCAGAAGGAGAGAGCAGCCACTCGCTCGGATTCCGCCTTTTCACGCTCTCCCTAATTTAGTACAAAAGAGGGTTCAGAGCGGGGCACGGCGGCGAGGAGGGGAGGGAGGGCGGCGAGGAGGAGAGGAGGCGGCGAGGAGGGCATGGCAGCAGGAGGGCATGGTGGCGAGGGGGGGTGGGCAGAGCGGCGAGGAGGGCACGGCAACAAGGAGGGCATGGCAGCAGGAGGGCATGGTGGCGATGAGGGTACGATGGTGAGGAGGGTATGGTGGCGAGGAGGTGGGGTAGGAGCATCCTACTCCCAGGCGTCCAACCGTCATACACCATCAGTCCAGTCGTACAACCATCAACCGTCCAATCACCTTCAAGTGTCGACCACCACATTCCTCTTTCCTGTTTGGAGTCGAGGTTGGGCCCTAAAGTGGTTCCAGTTGTTCTTACCTCAGAGGTCACGCAGGGTTCGTTCAGGTCCACTCAACTCTGAAACAGTGGAGTACCCCAAGGCTCCATCTGGGCCGGTTCGTTTTATCTTCTACGTTGCACTGAGGGTTCATGTTTAAAGAATCCTAACGTCTCCTTCCACTGTTTTGCAGATGATTCCGAATCTATCTTCCCCTAAAACCTGATCCAGGTGCAGAATTTGATCAACTGTCGTCATGTTATTAAAACCTATTCATTAAAGGGCTCATATTTGTCTAAACCCACTTTTCTTAGTCTGTGGTTCATTTATTTGTTGCGTCTCTAACTAGTTCCGTCTCCACATTTGCACATATCAGGTCCAGACTTCAGACCAACATTTCTCCAGTATTTCTCTATAATTGTTTGTCAGCAGCAGCGGTTGTAGTCCAGACTGAAAATATGTCCAAACTTGGAGCCCATTATCTCAAATGTTCAGTCATTGGTTGAACGGGACAGAGTGGCACAGCCAACAACCTGAAGGGGGCGGGGCCTGAAGTGGCTCATGTGCATTATAAAGCCAGCGCTGGAATAAATCTAAGGGTGTATTCACACCAGGAAAGTCCGACAGTCCACTTGCTTTGGGCCGGACCAAATGTGTTTTTTTTTTTTTGGGTGCGGTTCACTTTCACATTGTACATTTTTGTAAGTGGACCAAAATCTGTAAACAAAACCATGTGCGCTGAGGTCGTTCAGCCATTGGACAGAAATGAGCAGTGTCGATTAAAGCACCAAGTCTGCAAGCACCAAGTTTGTTATTGTCATAGCGATATGGTTTTTACAGATGCAGACGTTTGCACAAATGTTTGAGCAGCAAGAGCGTTTGATGCAACGTCAGGTTTACAATATTGTAGAATTCATTTCTCAATGACGAAGACACAGGGCAAGACGTCTACGGAGGACAGTGCTCATGTGCGCACATCTTGTGACTGTTGGTCTTATTCACGCAAGACGTAACAGGTATGAAGTGTGAATTCTGCTAGTATATCAAAAGACTGTTCTCCAAAAGCATTAGTGCTACGTACTGCTTACCTATGAGTAGCTATCCTATATCACCGTTAAGTTTAGCCAGGGACAGAATTCTTTAACGCAGGTAAAGTTTGCTGGGGGCAATGAAGTCGTTTATTACTTTTCTTTTCAAGCACAACAGACAAATCTAACCGGAGTTCTGACAATGAAATGTCCACATGTTACTGTTTTCCATAAGCACTGAATCCAACTCATTCCCACACTGAAGCTCAGTTACCGGGAACAGAAACGAAAATGATACTGGCTTTGACCTCTGCCTTTCTACAATGACAATATGAACTAATAATGCACCATTTACACAATAGTAAAAAAAAACAGCTGTGTCGGATCCGGTCCGGGCTGCTTTCACACCTCAAATGAACCGCACCGGGGTTCGTATGGAACCACACCCAGACCACTTCAGCTGGGTCTGGGTTCGCTTGTTTGGTCTGAACAGAGGTTGGTGGTTTTTATTCGCACCAGCCCAAAAGGTCCGAACCAAGAGAACAAACGAACTCTGGTCCGTTTTAAATGGACCAAACAAGGCAGGTGTGAATACCCTAAATATGACGATCCTTCAGTAATCTGCACCGGGGAAACCTTACCATCGATTAACCACTAAAAAGAGATGATATTAACAATAAAAAAGGTGAATTTTTATATTAAAACTGGTCAAAGAGTGAGATAAGTGTGGTAAAAAAAGAGAAAAGAAACATACCTCACACTAATGAGATACAAAGGGACTTTTTAGCTCATCCAGGAACCCTTGTGCTCCCTGTAGCTCACCCATTTGTCCAAATATGGTCACCTTGGCTCCAAAGACCCCAACATGGTGTCGACCAAAAGATAAGATAATTTCGCAGCAGCCAACTACAAAAATAGGGCCCAGGGAACAAAGAAAACAGAAAATATAAAGCGAAAAATAAATCTGCTCTTTATATAAGGATTTAGTAAATTTAAATTATATATATATGAAAACACAAGCTCCTTTAACCATAAAGACCCAGTGATACTTTTGTGTCAGTTCCCAAGTGGATTTTTCTCTATATTTAACCTTCTTAAGTGATTCATCCCCATTTATTGTCACATTATCCTCTTTATTTGAATATTTTTCAGTGTAAATCAGGTATTTTCCTATATTTAATTCACTGTTCATGTAGATATTCATAAAGCTCAGAATAAATTAAATTAAGGGTTATTTTATCAAATCAGAAAAAAAATGGGGGAGAAAGTTACTTTTTCAGCAAAAATATCATTAACTGAACATAAACCCAGTGTGTCCATCCACTGTCACTGATCAGCTCCATGGGTTTTACTGGTGAATCAGTGTGGTAGAAGATGATGGTGTTTCCATGGTAGCTACAGAGCCTCTGAACGCCAAATATGGTCATATTGATGACCATGAAAAGCTGAAGAACTGTATTTTACACCAATTATTGACATGGATTGATGGGATTAGTGGATCAACAGGAATTAAACAGTTTAGATCAGTAGATGGTTTAGGTTAAAGGTGGACATTTAGGTCTTTAAGGGTTAAAGGTGGACGTTTGGGTCTTTAAGGGTTAAAGGTGGATGTTTGGGTCTTTAAAGGTGGGTCTGAGGTCTTAGAAAAACGGTTCCAGCAGCTCCATTTTGAAAATACTCAGTTCAACAGTCCAACCCCCTTTCTTCAGACGTCCATCTGAAGCCACGCCTCCAGAGTGGTGGCATGTGCAATGCTTGTTCCCGAGGGTTCACGAGCGCTGCACAGCAACAATTAGCCGTGAGGCTCTGCTCTGTTCCCGCCTCCGACCTTGGCTTTACTCCGACGTCGTACACGGCCCGGCCCGGCCCGCCCATAGCTCCGTCTCCTACATGGGCTGAGGCTCCGTTGCCGGCTACGGCCCCAGCTGAGCCTCAGGCTGGCGTATCCATGCATACCTCTTTCAGTTTCCTCTAAAGGTGGTTTATGCTTGCCGCATGAACATGACGTGCAGAAAATAGACGCGGGGAGTCGGCACGCGTACGTGTGGTGCTTGTATACTCCGGGCGGCTCTGTGCGGTGTGTATTCCCAAACTGCAGGGGGCAGTGTGCCACAAACACACGTCTATCACAGTAAAAACTAGAGAAGAAGAAAACTACACATAGTTCACATTTTTATCAATAAACTTACCTCCTCCAGAGGGAAGTTTGTGTCTGTTTCCCTGTGTTGAATAAAATTCCAGAGCCAGCTCAACTCTTCAGAATCCATGGGATGTTTGGGCTCCCATTCTCCCTTTGGCGGTCTTTTTTGCCTTTACATATGTGTCCTGAATGTTTTTCTAGGTTTTCTTTGCCCTTTCCTCCTCTTTGCGACTGTCGCTGCAGTTTCCCTCCATGAACTGTTCACCACACAGCTGTCGTGGTGGTCCCGGTTGTGAGGAATCATACCAGTGCCTGTACTTCTGTACTTCTACCACAGGAGCTCCTGAAGGTCGGCCATGTTGTCCACGCGTCTCTTACAAATTTTCTGAGGGGGCAACGTGAGATTGAGATGAGCCGCGTGAAGGGCGTGGCTGTGAAATGACGTCAATTGACCGTGTGAAGCCACGCGGAGCTCGCTGACACGGCAAGCATAAACCAGCCTTAACCCCCCCGCTCTTCCAGAACAGTCCAGTTCAGACCTATGTGACTAAGGTTACATTTCCTACTGATTTATGTTGGTGACAAAACAGTTTGCCAGTGAACTTTCCATCCTAATACAACTAATATAACCAGGTTCTGGCTTCACTTCCTGTGCAAGTGCTTCCAGCTCTGGGAACGCGCGATTCATACTTGAAGAGGGGTACGCGCAGAGGGGGGGAAGGGGGGAGGGGTGCATGGCACTTGAGTTTGATAGACATATCACCGTTCAATCATTTCGCATGGGCGCTCAAAATGATAGGATGGTGTTTTTTCAGTCCTGTCCGTTCCACAGGTGACTGATTTTTTTTTTAATTTTTGTGTTAGAGCATTTAATAATAAGCTGTAATCGGGGTGTGAGGGGGATTTTAAGGAATATAGTAAGAAATGTTCCAGAAAAACATCTGAGGCCCCACCTTTAAGGGTTTTAAAGGTGGACGTTTGGGTCTTTAAGGGTTAAAGGTTAAGGGCTGCAGAAAAACACCCAGTTATTTAATGTGTTTTTCCATTAAATCCATCCTAAACTGAAACAAACCCACCTTTGAGTGCATTTCTAACTGTAAATATAAGTCTGAGTGATACTTTTATGTCACATGCCTCCTCCTCCCCCTTCACCTACTCCTGAACACATGACCTGTCACAGCTCCGCCCCCGGGGCTCATGGGTAATGAGGTGCTGTTGATACCGTGACAATTCGCGCCAAAGTTCATCACGAACGCACACGACAGATGTTTAATAAAGTGGAAGAGAAAGAGGAAAGAGAGAAAGGCCAGAGGTCAGAGGTCAGAGGTCAGCGACGGGGGAAACACAGCCAGTCACTGGTCATGTGACCAGACTGACCAATCAGACAACAGCAAAAGACGCAGACTGTTCACATTAATTTAACCTGGAACACTTCTGTAAATCTGAACTGAAACACAATCAAATCAGTCAATAATCTAATGGTTAATGTGAAAGTAACAGACAATTAGATGGAAATAAGTCCAACTATTGATTTAACTTCAAATAATTCACGGTATTTACAATATTTACACAATAATTACACATATTTACCTCATTCCTGTTACAGTCCTTACAGTCCATTCCTGTTACTGTCACTTGAATGATTTCTTTACCATTTCTCCCACTTTTTACACAATACACCATTTATCTAATGCTTTTTTTTTTTTTAAACAAATACACCAAGAACAAAATTAAAAACACTCTCTGGGTATTCATCTGTACAGTTATTATGAAGGAATGATAAAAAAATAGAATGAAATATACAGAAATATATATGGGAGGAACAAGAAGGTAGAAAAGAGGAATAAACTTGAAACTAAAGTAAGATTAAAGATGGTTCAAATAGGAACTGTGAGTCAGAACCAAGTGTCGCATCAAGAAAAAATTAAAAACTAAATAGAACTGGTCCAAGTATTGGACCTTATGGAACTCAGTTGTGAGACTCTATTGTTATTTTTTGATCAGTGTCTTATATTTTCAAGGAAATGGAAATCATAGTTTTAATATTAGAACACTATGGTTTTCTGGACATTATTATTATTATTATTATTATTATTATTATATTATCATTTAGATGTGGCCAATTTGTTTTGCATGCATATAAATAACTGTGTCGTCTGCATACATATGGATATTAACTCCAGATCAAATAGAAAACAGGTTAATAATGTAAATACTAAATAAAACTGGTCCAAGTATTGAACCTTGTGGAACTCCCGGTGTGTATTTAGCCACTGATGAGAATCTATAGTCAGTTTTTGTAAATTGTAGTGAAGAGTCAGAAAAATTGAAGTCCATTATGGTTTTTATCACATGGTATTTTTAAGAACTAAACTGTTGAACAAACTCCACGTATCTGAAAAATTCTACCTTAAATGACTGACGGGTCAAACTGCACCAAACAACTTAAATAAAGTGCGTCACAGCTGGTCTTTGTGTTGCAAACAGATCGGTAAAGTTTCCCGTGTTTCTGTGTCATTAATCTCAGGTGGATGTACATGTTTTCCACATGACACCGAGGCGGATAATTCCTCGGCGGGTTGATGAAGCTATTATTAATGTTGTCAAGCTTCAGCGCGCCGTGATGCTCAATATATTAGTGCCATTACGGAGCAAGTTCACGCTCTGACAGCCGATATAATCACAGGTTGGACACGGCGGCGACACCTTTCATCAGATCTGACGCTCGCCAAGTTCTTTTTCTTTTCCAAATGATAGTGGAAGTCGCCCTCTGGCCTCGCTGACAGTCGACGGTTCAATTCCCACCTTTAGCCTCCGACAATGAGCTGCATAATCATCATGTGACGCTTGGTGACAGCTGCAAAACACCAGAGAAGCCACACGTGTGTGTTTATTAAAAGCCTGAAAACCAACACAAGCGCCTTAAAAGCCCAACCCTGGAGTTCGCAGACCCACGTTTCTGTGTCTTAATAAGTGCGATAAAGGTTGACAGCTGCGCTAATATTGTCAGGTTTAGGTGTAAATGTAGAAACCAGATGTAGACGCTCCAGATGAACGACGCGTTGTCTCCGTGGCGACATTAGACGAAAACGCAAACCCACCGGATTCACGTTTATTCTGTGTACGAGCAGAAGGAAATACCACCGAGGCCGAAGGTTTAATGAATCTTAAGAACGAAAGACTCACATCAGAAGCGCGATGGAACTTCAACAAACCGCAGAAGTTCAGCTCAGACGTCTGGGTTTAGATGAACCGACAGAACAGAAGGAGAACGATTCACAGAGTTAAAGCTGAGTTTCCTTCATCTGACTAAACATTAGTTCCACTGTTGTTTCACACGGACCATTATTGTGACGCACAACGGCAGCATCAACACAAACAACATGGAGTTCGTTATGTTGTTTATATATATATATATATATATATATATATATATATATATATATAGAGAGAGAGAGAGAGAGAGAGAGAGAGAGAGATAGATAGATAGATAGATATTTTTATATATACTTTTACACTGTTGTATATTAATATACAACAGTTACAATATGTTATAACTGTTGTTGTGTATATATATATATACATATATATATATATGTACACACATATATATATACATATATATATATGGAGAGAGAGAGAGAGAGCTTTTTTTTATATACACTTTTCTACTGTTGTCATTGTTATATTATATATATCCTTTGACTTTGATACTTTTTGTGGTTGTTGTTTCTGAAATAAAGGACCAGTTGTTTGTCATTTTCAGATTTGACTTTATCACATTTTTACTGTTTCTTTTTTTTCATCTATTCAAATAATCATTTAATGGAATCAAAGAAAATAATCAATACATGAATTGATTTCATCAGTAACTGATGCATCTGCAGCTGTTCAACAGATGAACCTCAGCTCCTCAAACTCAACCAGTGTTTTAGTGACAGCGCCACCAACTGGAAACAGCAGGTTTATTAAACCTACAGGTTCTTCCAGAGGATTCAGAGACAGGACGGTGGCTGAGAGGCTGTTTTGGTTTGTTTGTTTGTTTTTAGTGTTTAAGTTAATTAACGTCATAAATGAAACTAAACCTGATGCCGTCAACATGTTTGACATTAAATCCTCGAACCTCGTCATCATTTACTGTTTTGATCATCATGTTCTGCTTTAATTTGATATTATTTGGATTTAGTTTAAGATCTAAAACAGCATTGTGTTTTTTTAATCATAAAAATAGTTTTTCTTTTCTATAACTTTTTAAATGTATTTAATCAAAATAAAAAGGCAGGGATATTAAATATATATAGTGGTGTGTTTGTGTAAAACAATTTTTTCCTTCTTGTGTGAAACACTGAATAAATAAACACCCATTTCCTTCATATTAAATCCAGTGTGTTTGTGTGTTTGTAAATGTATGTAGTACCACAATCCGCCTGTAGATGGCAGCAGAGAACAGTGAATGAACACAATGAAACCTGCAGAAGAAAAACACACGGATGAAATATGGAAACGGGAGGTGTCATGTTAAATACATATTAACCATCATCAGCAACTTCTGTGAAAAAACAAAACAAAATGACAAAAAAACAATGTCTGGATTAATGTTATTATTAATGTAAACATTAAAGTATGTGACATGAAAATATAAATATATGTTTTTACTTTAAATATAAACTGACTTCTTGTGTATATGTCATTATTTCTGACTAATTAATCACAACAGCATATTTATGATATTTAACATATTTAGAAAACAACACTAAAATATTAAAAACACGTGGATTAAACCAGTTTTGATTGTGTTTATTTTATTTTCTAATTTCAGCATCTGATACTGAACAAATGTTAAAAATAAACTTTAACATTATACGTGTTATTTATTTGAGATTAGACAAAATAAAGTGGTGTTTATACATGTTATAAATGTATACACTGACTTTTGTTGACATTGGTTTCATCAAATCTATTTATATCATTAAATCTATTATTTCAGTCCATATGAAGAGTCGTTGTTGAATGTTTTGGTGGATTTTTGTTGTTAATTCACATATAAACTGTTTTACATTGTATATATTTAACTGTATATGAAGAATTAAGTCCATGCAAATTAAATGGATATATATTTTGGTGTTTTATTATTTATTTTGTACGTTTTACTGTAGATTAACACAGAAGAGTTAAAGGTGTAGTAGCAGGGCATGTGTGGGCGTCGACCTCCTGTCAATCACACTGTCATCATGACGCTGTGTGTGTGTGTGTAGGTGTGTGTGTGTGTGTGTGTGTGTTTAGAACATAGTGGAACAAATGTGAAATTTCAGTTTTATTTCCTCCCAATACAAACACTGTTCTCTTTTCTTAATTGGTCAGTGACAGAGGGGGCGGAGTCTGAACACAAGCTACAAATATTACAATAAGTACATTTAACAGTGAACATTTATGTCGACGTTTTCACATAAAAACAGATTTAAAATACAAAAAAAAATTAACTTGTGTGTCTGGGGTGCGTTTGTGTTGTTGTTTTGTACATTGTGTCTCTGGTTTGTTTGTTGTTTGTCTACAGGCAGTCAGAGTTGTTTGTTTGTTGTGTTGTTTTGTGGTGCATATTTCAGTGTGTTGTGTATATTTTATTGTTGTGTTGTTGTTGTTCGTTGTGTTGTTTTGCGGCGCATATCTTGGTGTGTTGTGTATATTTTAGTGTTGTGTCATTGTTTGTTTGTTGTGTTGTTTTGTGGTGCATATTTCAGTGTGTTGTGTATATTTTATTGTCGTGTCGTGGTTTGTTTGTTAATTTGTTTGTTTGTTGTGCTGTTTTGTGGTGCATATTTCAGTGTGTTGTGTATATTTTATTGTTGTGTTGTTTGTTTGTTGTGTTGTTTTGTGGTGTATATTTCAGTGTGCTGTGTATAGTTTATTGTTGTGTTGTTTGTTGTGTTGTTTTGTGGTGCATATTTCAGTGTGTTGTGTATATTTATTGTCGTGTCATGGTTTGTTTGTTTGTTGTGTTGTTTTGTGGTGCATATTTCAGTGTGTTGTGTATATTTTATTGTTGTGTTGTTTGTTGTGTTGTTTTGTGGTGCATATTTCAGTGTGCTGTGTATATTTTATTGTTGTGTTGTTGTTTGTTTGTTGTGTTGTTTATTGTGCATATTTCGGTGTGTTGTGTATATTTTGTTGTTGTGTTGTTTGTTTGTTTGTTGGGTTGTTTTGTGGTGCATATTTCAGTGTGTTGTTTATATTTTATTGTTGTGTTGTTGTTTGTTTGTTGTGTTGTTTATTGTGCATATTTCGGTGTGTTGTGTATATTTTATTGTCGTGTCATGGTTTGTTTGTTTGTTTGTTGTGTTGTTTTGTGGTGCATTTTTCATTGTGTTGTGTATATTTTATTGTTGTGTTGTTGTTTGTTTGTTGTGTTGTTTTGTGGTGCATTTTTCATTGTGTTGTGTATATTTTATTATTGTGTTGTTGTTTGTTTGTTTGTTGTGCTGTTTTGTGGTGCATGTTTCAGTGTGTTGTGTATATTTTATTGTCGTGTCATGGTTTGTTTGTTTGTTTGTTGTGTTGTTTTGTGGTGCATATTTCAGTGTGTTGTGTATATTTTATTGTCGTGTCATGGTTTGTTTGTTTGTTGTGTTGTTTTGTGGTGCATATTTCAGTGTGCTGTGTATATTTTATTGTTGTGTTGTTGTTTGTTTGTTGTGTTGTTTATTGTGCATATTTCGGTGTGTTGTGTATATTTTATTGTCGTGTCATGGTGTGTTTGTTTGTTGTGCTGTTTTGTGGTGCATATTTCAGTGTGTTGTCAGTGTGTCTGGTGTGTGTTTTGGTGTTTGTCGTGTCATGTCGTGCTTTGTTTGTTTGTTGTGTTGCATCGGCCGTCCGTGGTGTGTTTACAGGCAGTCGGAGTAAACAGCGCCGCTGTTTGTTCCCTTTACGTTTCGCCTGCAGCTGCTTCTGTCACTGTGTTTGGAGTTCAGACGTCCAATTATTACACAGCACCAACCTTCATCCAATTATTACCCAGCACACACACACACACACACACACACACACACACACACACACACAGTCTATTATCATCTCCCTTTATGTGACGGCACCGAACAACAAGAATTATACACCTTAATTAAGCAGCCAACATGTCAGAGTATTTATAAGAATAAGTACTGACACACGGAGGGACTCCACAACTCACACAACTACTACACACAGGAAAATACACAACTACTACACACAAGAACACACACAACTACTACACACAAAAACATACACACGAAAACATACACAACTACTACACACGAAAACATATACAACTACTATGCACGAGAACTCACACAACTACTACACACACCACAACACACACTCAAAACCACAAATACAACACACACTCAAATACACAACTACAACACACACTCAAATACACAACTACAACATAATAAAATATACACAGCCCACTAAAATACACCCTGCAACACTAAAAAATATATACTACAAATCACAAAACACACAAAAATACACACTACAACACTATAAAATATACACATCACACTAAAATACACACTACAACACAATAAAATATACACTACAAACCACACAACACACTAAAATACACACTACAACACAATAAAATATACACTACAAATCACACAACACATTAAAATACACACTACAACACTATAAAATATACACTACAAATCACACAACACATTAAAATACACACTACAACACAATAAAATATACACTACAAATCACACAACACATTAAAATACACACTACAACACTATAAAATATACACTACAAATCACACAACACATTAAAATACACACTACAACACTACAAAATATACACAACACACTAAAATACACATTACAACACAATAAAATATACACTACAATCACACAACACATTAAAATACACACTACAACACTATAAAATATACACTACAAATCACACAACACATTAAAATACACACCACAACACTACAAAATATACACAACACACTAAAATACACATTACAACACAATAAAATATACACTACAAATCACACAACACATTAAAATACACACTACAACACTATAAAATATATTCTACAAATCACACAACACATTAAAATACACACTACAACACTATAAAATATACACTACAAATCACACAACACATTAAAATACACACTACAACACTACAAAATATACACAACACACTAAAATACACATTACAACACAATAAAATATACACTACAAATCACACAACACATTAAAATACACACTACAACACTATAAAATATACACTACAAATCACACAACACATTAAAATACACACCACAACACTACAAAATATACACAACACACTAAAATACACATTACAACACAATAAAATATACACTACAAATCACACAACACACTAAAATACACACTACAACACACTAAAATACACACTACAACATAATAAAATATACACAACACATTAAAATACACCCTGCAACACGATAAAATATACACTACAAATCACAAAACACACAAAAATACACACTACAACACTATAAAATATACACTACAAATCACACAACACATTAAAATACACACTACAACACTATAAAATATACACTACAAATCACACAACACATTAAAATACACACCACAACACTACAAAATATACACAACACACTAAAATACACATTACAACACAATAAAATATACACTACAAATCACACAACACATTAAAATACACACTACAACACTATAAAATATATTCTACAAATCACACAACACATTAAAATACACACTACAACACTATAAAATATACACAACACACTAAAATACACATTACAACACAATAAAATATACACCACAAATCACACAACACACTAAAATACACACTACAACACACTAAAATACACACTACAACATAATAAAATATACACAACACATTAAAATACACCCTGCAACACTATAAAATATACACTACAAATCACAAAACACACAAAAATACACACTACAACACTATAAAATATACACAACTCACTAAATACACACAACACTATAAAATATACACATCACACTAAAATACACACTACAACACTATAAAATATATACTACAAATCACACAACACATTAAAATACACACTACAACACTATAAAATATACATTACAAATCACACAACACATTAAAATACACACTACAACACTACAAAATATACACAACACACTAAAATACACATTACAACACAATAAAATATACACTACAAATCACACAACACATTAAAATACACACTACAACACTATAAAATATATTCTACAAATCACACAACACATTAAAATACACACTACAACACTATAAAATATATACTACAAATCACACAACACATTAAAATACACACTACAACACTATAAAATATATACTACAAATCACACAACACATTAAAATACACACTACAACACTATAAAATATACTCAACACACTAAAATACACATTACAACACAATAAAATATACACTACAAATCACACAACACACTAAAATACACACTACAACACACTAAAATACACACTACAACACACTAAAATACACACTACAACATAATAAAATATACACAACACATTAAAATACACACTACAACATAATAAAATATACACAACACATTAAAATACACACTACAACATAATAAAATATACACAACACATTAAAATACACATTACAGCACTATAAAATATATATTACAAATCACACAACACATTAAAATACACACTACAACATAATAAAATAAACACAACACACTAAAATACACACTACAACACTATAAAATATATACTACAAATCACACAACACACTAAAATACACACTAAAACACAATAAAATATACACTACAAATCGCACAACACACTAAAATACACACTAAAACACAATAAAATATACACTACAAATCGCACAACACATTAAAATACACACTACAACATAATAAAATATATACCACAAAACACACAACAGTGGGGCTGTGAGGGGTCAAGGGTGAGCTAATGCTAAATGCTAGCTTAGTGAGTACATAAAACATTTAAGTTCATCAGAGAAACAATAACTAAACTGTTAAACCCAACCAGAAACACTCAAACACTAGGTCTACACGGTCCAACACTGAATACAAACACACATAAATAAACTGTAAATACACTGTAAACACACAACACAAACACTCTTCCACACACTCTAGTGGACAGCGTCAGTACTGAGTCACTTCCAAACACTAAAAGTACATTTTGAACTGAGGTGTAAACAAACCTCCTCCACGTACACAGAGTGCTGTCGTCATGGCAACAGCTGTAAGTATGTGCACACGACGCTGGTTGACAATGCAGAAGGATGAGAGGTCAGACATTATTGACGGCGGTAAAAAAAAAACACGCCCACACACACGCTGTATACGAAGCGCTTCCATTATGACAACCTGCGTGTAAATAAATGTAAAGTTTACACATAAAAACAGGAGGAATTAGCACGAGGCCGAACACAGACACACCTCTGTCAACGCAGAACAAACAAACACCGGCACCAACGACTGCAAATGAACGGGAGGACGACGCCACGTTTGTGTGCAAACTCCGCTAGCGACATGTAAAGTTAATATTTGAGTAAACGTCAAACTGATGATTATTTGTAGCGTAAATAAACTTTAACTGTTAAATGAAATAAAACACCACGAATACAAGAGAAAACACAACAAATAAACTGAAGCTGGAGAGTGTTCCTTTGATGATTATATATATATATAAGGGTGTACGGAAATATTGGTTCTGCAATATATCATGATATTTCATTTCACAATACTGTATCGACATTAAAAAGTACTGTATGGATATTTTTAAGTATTTATTCAAATGCAGATATTGTGGAGGTTCATTTTTTGTTTTTTTGTTTTTTTGTTTTGTTTATATTTTATTTATTATTATTTAACACTCTTTAATTCAACAGTGTTAGTTCCTTTGTTGGGATTGAACTAAAATAATGTTCTGATGTTGGTTCTGAACTAATAGAATATGAACATTTGAACAGGATCTGACACTGGAATGTCTGTAAAACAGAATTTCAGTTTGAACACAGGAACATTTTGTGATATAACACTAGATCCTGTTGTGATCAAATAAAAATATGTTTAGAATTTGTGCAGATTTCTTGTGTAATTCAATTCTTCGAGGAAATAATCATTTAAAAAAATAAACAAAACCAATAAAAAATAGCCTTTTTAACAGTATTGTGATATATCGTATGGTGATCCTAATATTGTGATTTGCATCGTATCTCCAGATTCTTGCCGATACACAGCCCTAGTTCTATATAGAATTAACCCTTTCCTTTTTACTCTGCTTTGGTCACCACCACCTCCATGTACACATGTACAGTTACATAAATATACAGTAAAACAGTACAAATACTATTTATTAGATCATATGGACAATATCTGAGTAAATAGCCGCTTGATGATCATATTTCAGTTTCCTGCCCTTGTAGCTCTGTTTTGGTCACCACCACCTCCAGGTTTAACCCTTTAACACCAAACCTATCATTTCAGGGCAGAGTCATCTATTTACTGCTGAAACATCATATTTATTTCCTTTCTAATATCAATATTGATTCGGTGTTGCACGGCAGCAGTAGTCAAATAATCAGGTTACAGCGCAAAATTGTACTTTGGTGTCACTAAATGAATCCGAATCAATCAGTTAATACTGAATTGAAACAATATCAAATGGAATTGGGATTAATCGATTCAGAGCCTTATGAATCAAAATCGAATCAATTAACTAAATTGGTCATGATTATGTTCTTGTTTGTTCAAAAATAATATTTGAACATTGAGACCTGATGGATCAAATATGATACAATATTAAAACTCATACATGGAAACTTGAGCATAAAAATTTGTGTAATGGAAAAATGATAATTTTGCCAAAACTTTCATTTTTTCAATGAAAAGTTTCTTGCGTTTTACAAGAGGTGTTTTTCGTAGTTAATTGGTTTATGATACAAAACTGTAACAGAAAGACCTTTCAGTCCAACTAGAGTCACATGACCAAAACAAACAGATGTTGACGGATGTTAGAACAAGAGAAGAAGAAGAGTTGAACCCAAACATGTGTGTGTGTGTGTGTGTGTGTGTGTGTGTGTGTGTGTGTGTGGACACACCAGGAAACCACATCAGTTTAGAATTTAGGAGGAGATAGAGGAGGAACCAGCATTCTAGAGTCAAAACAACACAGGTTTATGTTCCTGTTTATGGAAGGACTGACACTGACATCTACCAGAAGAAGGAAACTCAGCTGCACATTAAGGATTAATTCAACATTTTTTGCTTAATTTAAAATTTTATGTTATTTTATTTTTTTTTTGCTTAATTCAAGATTTTTTTTTTTTTTGCTTGATTGAAGAATTTTTTGCTTGATTGAAGATATTTTTGCTTAATTCAAGATATTTTTTGCTTAATTCAAAATTTTTTGCTTAATTCAACTTTTTTTTTTTTTTTTCTTAATTCACAATGTTTTAGGTCAATTCAAATTTTTTTTTTGCTTAATTCAAGATTTTTTTTTGCTTAAATCAAATTGTTTTTGCTTAATTCAACAGTTTTTGCTTAATTCAAGAATTTTTTTTGCTCAATTCAAGATTTTTTTTTTTTTTTTTTTTTTTTTTTTTTGCCTAATTCAAAATTTTTTGCTTACTTCAAGATTTTTTTTTTTTTTCTTCTTTGCTTAATTCAAGCCAAAGAAAAATCTGCCAATGGAACAAGTGAAAATGATCCTTTTCAGATTTGTGTAAATCAGATTTCCCAGATCTATTGTCTATAAATCAGTTCTTCTATCTCACTGTAAAGTTCCTCTGTAGGTGATTCTGTCTGATTACCTCTGCCAAGGAGGTTATGTTTTTGCCAGGGTTTGTTTGTCTGTCTGTCTGTCTGTCTGTCTGTTTGTTTGTCTGTCCGTTAGTGTGCAACATAACTCAAAAAATTATGGACAGATTTTGATGAAATTTTCAGGGTTTGTTGGATAAGGAAGAAATGATTAAATTTTGGTGGTGATTGGGGGTGGGGGGGCCCACAGGGGGGGGCCACTGATCAGCCTTGGCGGAGGTCTGCGCTCTCCGAGTGCTTCTAGTTTTAAGTGTGATGAGATATTTGGACTAGAAATGAGACAAATACACTTGGTCAGATGCAGATTTTTTGCAGTGTAACAAGCATTCTAGATTCAAAACAACTCAGATTTCTGTTCCTGTTTATGGAAGGACTTCTACTGACATCTACCAGAGAAAGAAACTAATCAGCACATTTGGGATTGAATGGACAAACCAACATTACACACTTGTGTTTGGAACACATTTATATTAATATGGGCAAAGTTTAGCTCAGATGGACGATGGAAAACAGACTACTGTCAGATAATCAGACTGTTTAATCTGAACATATTAGATGAATGGGTTCAGTTTAACACATAAAAGCTGAATTTAAACTGTTCAGATGCTCATGTACGTTTGTCTGATGCTGATTTAAAGTGACACCTTGAACCTTTGCCATAAAATAAATCCTGTTTTTGAGTCTTAGTTACAGATTAAAACACATTTAGCCCAAACTGAGGACGTGTCACCTTAAACACAATTACTCCCATTTGACGGTTTTCATCAGTGTTTGCAGGAAAATGTCATTTTAATGTTGAACACTGGAACTGATTTCCCTGTTTCCACAGAAACCAGAGTAAAAAAAAATACCATTAGGTAATTATTTCATGTCTTATTTTTATATTTGGCTCAAATTAAACTGTCACGGGTCGTGGTCGGGTGAAAACAGACGTGGTTTTTAGACGTTTAAGCTGTAATTCAGCCCCTGTGATTGAAACCACTATTTAACTGAAGTCAAACCCACCTGGTAATAAGAGTTAAAGGTGGAACTTCTGGAAAATCCACACGAAGCACAAGAGGAGGATGTTTTCATAGAATTTTATCACATATTCTAAAAATAAAACCCAGAGTATGTGAGTGGGTTCGATTTAACTGAACTGGTGCATTACCTTTGAACTCCACGGACAAGAATGGAGACAAATTATATTCAAGTACAGTGAGTTTAGAGTTCCATTAAACTAGTAACTGATAACAGTAACCCTTCAAGACCCAAACATCCACCTTTAATCAAAACCATTCACTGATCTAAACTGTTTAATACCTGTTGATCAATTAATATGATCAATCCATGTCAATAATTGGTGTAAAATACAGGTTTACCTCAATTATTTGTAGGAGAAAATGTACAAAAACTTGTAAAATGAGAATAAAATGAGTAAAATCCACCCAGCTCCTGGTGCAGACTATGGTTATCTCCCGTCTTGACTACTGCAATGCTCTTCTAACGGGCCTCCCAGCTTGTGCTGTCAAACCACTACAGATGGTCCAGAATGCAGCAGCGCGTCTGGTCTTCAATCAGCCTAAAAGGGCACATGTCACCCCCTTACTCATTGAGTTACACTGGCTACCCATAGCTGCCCGCATCAAATTCAAATCTTTAATCCTAGCCTACAAAATTCTCCGTGGGTCTGCTCCTGTCTACTTAGGTGCACTAATAAAAGCTTATGTCGCCCCACGACCACTCCGCTCGTCTGGGGAACGTAGCCTGGTGGTCCCCAGACCTTGTACAAGACAATCCAGGCTCTTTTCATGGGTCGTTCCACGTTGGTGGAACGCTCTACCAAGTGCTACAAGAACAGAGTCATCCCTGCCTATCTTCAAGAAGCTCCTGAAGACCCAGCTCTTCCGAGAGCACCTCCTGTCCTAGCACTTTCAAACATTCCATTTTAAATATTCTAATAAGGTTTTTCCCAGGACAACCACAGATTCTTTCACGATTATCTCTGGACCTGCTGCGGTGGTCCGGCCTCTTCCCTGCCCTCATCATCACCACTCACTTATCCTCAACCGCCTCCATGTGTCTCCCCCTACTCCCCCCTTCTCCCCCTCTCCCCCAGTCCCTATCTCTATCGCTCTCTCTTTTTCCCCTTCTCTACTCTCTCTCTTTAACCCCAACTGGTCAAGGCAGACGGCCATCCTCCAGGAGTCTGGGTCTGCTCCAGGTTTCTGCTGTTAAAGGGAAGTTTTTCCTTCCACTGTCACCAGTCACAAGTGTTTGCTCCTGGAGGATTCTGTTGGGTTTCTGTAAATTGACTTAGAGTCTGGTTTTGACCAACTCTATATATAAAATGTCAAGAGATAACTTTTTTGTGATCTGGCGCTATATAAATAAAATTTGATTGATTGAGTGATTTAATTGGTTTTCCCCTGTAAGTCGCTTTGGAAAAAAGCGTCTGCCAAATGCGTAAACATAAACATAAACATAAACATAAACATAAACATAAACATAAACATAAACATAAAATATCTGAAAAGTAAGGGAATAATTTACCAAAAAAACTTTGAAATATGGCGTAAAAGTGAACAATTTCTTCTGAAGTGAGGAAAAAACGAGCAAAATACTTGAAAAATGAGGAGAATTCCTCATTTCATAACATCCAGAACTCTGTATTTATTCAGTTAACCCTTAAAACCTAAACCATCTACTGATCTAAACTGTTCAGTTCCTGTTGATCCACTAATCCCATCAATACATGGAAATAACTGGTGAAAATACAGTTCTGCATCTTTTCATGGTCATCAGATATGACCATATTTGGACGTTCAGAGGCTCCATAGTTACCATGGAAACACAGTCATCTTCTGCAACATGGATTCACCAGTACTTTTCTGTTTAGTTTTTTTCTGTTCTGTTTTTTAATTTATATTGAGCTTTAAAGGAGTGATGTTTTTCTTTCTTTTTTTTTTTTTTAAACGTTCTTCTTCCTTTTCCCTCATTTCCCTGTGGTCTCCATAAACTGTAAATGTTCTGCTTGGCTCTGAAGTCTTCATTCATTCAACTCCACAGGTCCATCTGCAACACTATTTATGACTAATGACAGCAGAAAGGTGGTTTGGAGCGCCGGCCCTTTAAATGCACTTAAAAAAAAAAAAAAAAAAAAAAATCTACATCTGACCAAGTGTATTTGTCTCATTTCTAGTCCAAATATGTCATCACACTTAAAATCAGACAGAATCACCTACAGAGGAACTTTACAGTGAGATAGAAGAACTGATTTATAGACAACAGATCTGGAAAATCTGATTTACACAAATCTGAACTAGAAGCACTCGGAGAGCGCAGACCTCCACCAAGGCTGATCAGTGGCCCCCCCCCGTGGGCCCCCCCACCCCCAATCACCACCAAAATTTAATCATTCCTTCCCTATCCCATTTCCAAAAAACCCTGAAAATTTCATCCAAATCTGTCCATAACTTTTTGAGTTATGTTGCACACTAATGTACAGACAAACAAACAAACAAACAAACAAACAAACAAACAGACAAACAAACAAACAAACAAACCCTGGCAAAAACATAACCTCCTTGGCGGAGGTAACAAGATCATTTTCACTTGTTCTATTGGCAGATTTGTTTTTTTGCTTAATTGAAGGTTGTTGGTTTTTTTGTTTTGCTTAATTCAGTTTTTTTTTTTTGCTTAATTCAAGATTATTTTGCTTAATTCAAGATTTTTTTTTGTTTAATTCAAGACTTTTTTGCTTAATTCAAGATTTTTTTTTTTTTGCTTAACTCAAGACTGTTTTTGCTTAATTAAAAAATAAAAAATTTGCTTAATTCAAGATTTTTTTTTCCTACTTCAGTTTTTTTTTTTTTTTGCTTAATTCAAGATTCTTTTTGCTCAATTCAAGATTATTTTGCATAATTCAAAAATTTTTTTTGCTTAATTCAAGATTTTTTTGCTTAACTCAAGACTGTTTTTGCTTAATTAAAAAAACAAAGAATCTGCTTAATTCAAGATTTTTTTTCCAACTTCAATTTTTTTTTTTGCTTAACCCTTTCATGCACGAATTATGAGAACCTTAATCAAAATTTTTTCCTGAGTGTTTTTATTCCTCTTTAGGCATGAAAAAAACAAAGCGATTGAAAATTTTCTTCTGAAAAAAAAAAAAAAAAAAATAGATAAATAAATAAAATGAAAATAATTTTTAAAATGTAAAAAAATACATTAAAAAAAAAATAATAATGAAAGCAATTTCTTATGAACCTGTTTTTCATAAAGTGGCAAAAATGTGCACTCAGCTGGACACCACACGTTTAATTTTTGATGCACAGAAACATGTATTTACTGATAAATTGTGTGAAAACTATGGGGAGGGCTTGTGATTCTGGGGGTTTATGCTCAGGAGAGATCTACATAATGTTACTAATTCATGTCAGAAAAGATATGGATTGTCTTAAAACTTTAGTAAAGATATGTCTAAAAAAAACCAAAAAAACCCCAACAACAACGAAAAGAACAACAAAAATCCATGAATATACAAGAGAACAGCTGTAGAACAACTGTCCACTGGAGTGACCACTGCGCATGAAAGGGTTAATTCAAGATTTTTTTTTGCGTAATTCAAGGTTTTTTTTTTTGCTTAATTCAAGATAATTTTGCTTAATTCAAGATTTTTTTTTTTTTTTTGCTTAATTCAAAATTTTTATTTTGCTTAATTCAAGATTTTTTTTGCTTAATTCAATTTTCTTTTTGCTTAACTCAAGACTGTTTTTGGTTAATAAAAAAAAAAAAATTCTTAATTCAAGATTTTTTTCTTAATTCAATGTTTTTGCTTAATTCAAGATTTTTTTTTCCTTAATTCAATATTTTTTTGCTTAACTCAAAACTGTTTTTGCTTAATTAAAAAATAAAGAATTTGCTTAATTCAAGATTTTTTTTTCCCACTTCAATTTTTTTTTTGCTTAATTCAAGATTTTTTTTGCACAATTCAAGATTTTTTTTGCTTAATTCAAGATTTTTTGAATAATTCAAGATTTTTTTTGGCTTAATTCAAGATTTTTTTTCTTAATTCAATATTATTTTTTTCTTAATTAAAGATTTTTTTTTTTGCTTAATTCAAGATTTTTTTTTGCTTAGTAAAAAAATTGTTTAATTCAAGTTTTTTTTTCTTAATTCAGTTTTTTTTTTTTTTGCTTAATTCAAGATTATTTTGCTTAATTCAAGAATTTTTTTGCTTAATTCTAGATTCTTTTGCTTAATTCACATTTTTTTTTTGCTGGATTCAAGATTTTTTTGCTTAATTAAAAAATATTTTTCTTAATTCAAGATTTTTTTCTTAATTAAAACTTTTTTGGGTTAATTCACGATTTTGCTTACTTAATTCAAGATTTTTTTTTTTGCTTAACTTGTGATTTTTTTTTGCTTAATTAAAAAAATTATTTTGCTTAATTCAAGATTTTTTCTTAATTCAAGATTTTTTTGCTTTATCAAATTTTTTTTTGCTTAATTCAAAGTTTGTTTTCATAATTGAAAAAAAAAATTTTTTTTTTGCTTAATTCAATAATTATCTTTGCTTAATTCAAAATTTTTTTTGCTTAATTCAAAATTTTTTTGCTTAATTCAAAAATCTTTTTTTTTTTTTGCATAAATCAAGATTGGTTTTTTTTGCTTAATTCAAGATTTTTTTTTTTTTTGCTTAATTCAAGATTTTTCTTTTGCTTAATTCAATTTTTTTTTTTTTGCATAAATCAAAATTTTTTTTGCTTAATTCAAGATTTTTTTTGCTTAATTCAAGATTTTTCTTTTGCTTAATTCAATTTTTTTTTTTTTTTTTTTTTTTTTGCATAAATCAATTTTTTTTTTGCTTAATTCAAGATTTTTTCTGTTTAACTGGAGTTCAACATGTTTCTGCCAATGTTCGGGGTGCTGTGGTCCGTGCCGTGTGGCTCTTTCCTGCAGGTCTGGACTATGCGGTTGCCCATAGTAACCATTAGCTTGTACGTTCAAAATGGCGCAGCCTGTTACTGTCCATTAGACAGAAAAGCTCAGATTTTCCCTCAGTGGCTCCTTAAAGCCATTTGAAAAAACTTGGAGACTTCTCTGAAATTATATTGAAACCTTGATATCTTTGCCTGATCGTGACGACTGAGGCCCCCTCCCCCCCTTTTTTTTGTTTTGTTGTTTGTTTGTTTGTTTTATTTTAGCTACTTTTTGTTTTGTTAATTACATAATTGTTGTATGTATTCTGTACTGATTACTTGTCATTATTTCAGCTCTGCTTTGGTCACCACCACCTTCAGAGGAAAATATCGTCTTAATATTAATATAAAGTGTCCACTTGTTGATTATACGTATAGATTCCCTTCCACTTTTAGCTCTGCTTTGGTCACCACCAGGTCTTAACAGAAAACATGTGGTCCTTTCACTGTTACATCAAAAATACTGGAAGTACATCAGAAAACACCAAAATGTACTTATTAACAATACAAATATACAGTGAAATATTACAAATACTGTGGGTTCTTCATGTATTTATACCTGTTAATCTAATGGACTTTGTTGTTTTACATCTGCACATGCTTGTTTTTCTATTTTTTTTTTACCTGTTTCAAAAGCTTTAAATGTGGTAAATCATTATTTTTATACTCAATTATTCATACAATTTCAATTCATTATTCAAACTGATTCTGTCTCATACACACACACACACACACACACACACACCTACACACACCTACACACACACACACCCACACACCCACACACACACACACACACACACATACATACATACAGTAGGGTTTTTCAAAATAAAAGTCTCCTTAAAAGGTGATGGTGGCTTCAGCAGAGGGCCGCTGGTGTTTTACAGGGATGAAAGGAGGATGGACACAAAAGGGTGGGAGCTGGTATCAGGATGGAGAGGTGTGAGTGGAGCTGAGGTGTCGACGGTCATGGGAGGCGGATTGCGCGGTGTGAGGTCCCGCCCAATGCTGCTTGCAGCTTTAATTTTTTACCTGTTTTTCTTTGTATCAGTATTTTTATAGGTTTCATCTGATGCACAGAACAACACTTTTACTTCTGTTGTATTTGTTCCAGTGACAATAAACATATTCTATTCTATTAATAGAAATAATAATATTAGTTGTAAACCTCCGTAGGCTGTATACATATATTTCCATATTGATATCTGTTCCCACAGTCCTACATATTCTGCTACTGCTGGTTCTAACAGATGTACAGGTGTATTTCTGTGGAACCTGTCAACTGTTACAGATCAGTGAAGTCCACGTACATTCTGATGAAAAAACACAAATGAAAGTACGTGTATGTTAATAAAGTCTCAGTTCTGCGGCTGCTGCTGCCTTCAGGTGCCTCCCAGCCCATCTGTCTGCTCTCCACAGGGACACAGTGATGAAGGGGGGGAGTGGGAGGGGGTGGAGGTAAATTAACAAGTTGCCACATGTTTCCAGGCTGTGAGGTGAAAGTGGCTCTGCTGCTTTTAATTACACCTGGACGTCAATCCCAGAGTCTCTGAGGAGCCGGAGCCTGGACCAGACCAGACCACGTTCACCACAAACCCACCAGTTAATGAGGAGACCAGACGTTATCGATACATTATGGATACGACGATCTGTTCAGAGCAGGAAAATATACACTGTCAAAATATCTGACGGACGCAGATAAACTGATATTTATCTGGAAAGATCATTTTGTGCATTTATTTAATCACTGAGTTCATCTTTTTGAGATTATTTAACCTGTTCCAAGAGTTTTCCTCTTGTTCTACACCACTGACATATTACAACTAAAATTAAACAACAGTTATAACTGAACCAGCTCCACTGTTGGAGGATGGCCTCCAGAGTTTAGAGTTTCGGTGAAATTGTCCTTTTTCCATTAGACAAATTTTTATGTGCAAGTTATATTCATGTAATTTAAGGGTATATATATAAATGTATGTATGTATATATATATATATATATATATATATAGGGTGGGGAAGCAAAATTTACAATAGGCAGGGATTGAAAGACAGTGTATGACCAATTAGTTTATTGAAAGTCATGAGAATTTATTTGCCACAAGAAAATGTCCATAATAGAAAATGTTTTTATTCTATGTGTCCTCCTTCTTTCTCAATAACTGCCTTCACACACTTCCTGAAACTTCGGCAAGTGTTCCTCAAATATTCGGGTGACAACTTCTCCCATTCTTCTTTAATAGTATCTTCCAGACTTTCTCCTAATAGTTTTGCTCATAGTCATTCTCTTCTTTCCATTATAAACAGTCTTTATGGACACTCCAACTATTTTTGAAATCTCCTTTGGTGTGACGAGTGCATTCAGCAAATCACACACTCTTTGACGTTTGCTTTCCTGATTACTCATATGGGCAAAAGTTTCTGAAAAGGTATGGATAATAGTGTTAGGTATGATTATGACATCAATATATGTTTGGTTTCAAAACAATTGACGTAGTGTCTGCTGAGAAAAAACAACTAAATGTTCATTGTAAATTTTGCTTCCCCATCCTATATATATATATATATATATATATATATATATATATATATTATATATATATATATATATACATATATACATATATACATATATATATGTATATCGTCCAATGACCAAAGGGTCGGCGGTTCGTACCTGGCTCCGACTCTCCACATTGCTCCCAGCAGGGCCTGGCAGCGCCTTGCATGGCAGCAGCCGCCTACTGGTGTATGAATGTGGGTGTGAATGGGTGAATGTGAGGAATTGTAAAGTGCTTTGGCACCATTAAGGTGCAGAACATGCCCTATATTAGTTCAGTCCATTTACCATATATATATGGAAATAAAACATTAGCATGGCATGATGACTGCAAATATTATGATTTTATTATGATTTTAACTGATTAAAAACTGCAAATAGTCATAAGAGTCACTCGTCTCTTTTTTATTGACCCTCAAATTATGTGAAAATAACTTGCGCATCAAAAACATTTGCGTTATGGAAAAATGACAATTTCACCAAAACTCTAATTTTTTGATGAAAAGTTTCTGCACTTGCAGGAGGTGGTCTTTCAGGTGTAGTGAAATTGGTATGTCGCATGTGAACAAAAACAGCTGATGTTGATGGATGTTATGACAAACATGTGAGGGTATGTGAGGACACACAAGGAAACCCAACTGGTTTTGGATTTAGTATGGGATAGAGGGGTAACGAGCATTTTAGATTCAAAACAACACAGATTTATGTTCAGGTTTATGGAAGGACATCTCCAGATAATAAATAAACAAATCATCACATTTGTATTTAATGGAAAAACCAACACTACACACCTCTGCTTTTTTGATATTTATTAATACATAGTTTTGCCCAGATGTCCAATGGAAAAGCGACTACAGTCATCTAATTATTGTACATTAACATTTTAGCGTATTCATATTGTAATATACAGACCGATAATTAAGAGTCACGTGACAATGATTGTAATTTATGAAAAGTTCGATATGTTTTCGTCACCATTGTTTGCTGCATCTCTTACAATTATAAGGAATTCCACCTCGTAACCATAGCGACGCCTTTCGTTCTCAGACATTACTCTGTAGTGTTGTGAGCTTTTCAGCTATTGTGATTGGTTACATCTGCACGGTGACAGCAGCTGATTGGTCGGATATGATTCCAAACTTGTTTAGAGTAACAACATAAAAAACCCCATAAAAACAATGACTTTTTTACACGTTCATGCTGCCAGTTTTTGTTTTTCTGATGTTAATTTTATGTTGTTTATCTCTGCTATAAACCACTTCAAATATTAAAGTGTAAATCCTTCTATAAATAGTGGCGTTTGTCTGTTTTTTTTTGTTTTTATTTGGGTGCAGATCCTGCCTGTGTTTCATCCTCTCTATCTTTTCGCTCTGTCTGCTATAATTGGTCTGGGTGTGTTTTTCTGGTCGTATGCTACATTAATTATCACAGCAATCAGCCCGGGGACAATATGGCTTTATTTGTTCCTGGGGGAGGGCGCTGTGCTGCTGCTACTGCGTGTGGACAGGTGAGATTCACATGCATGTTAGATACAGCTGAGCTTTATGGCTCATTATAAGCTCTAACAAGGCTTCAGTAGCTGTATGTGTGGAGTCCGCCGGGATCTGCCGCTACCAACCAACCAACGAACACACACCGCCTCTCACAGGGCGGCTGGAAATACACACCAACCACACACAAAGACACACCAACCACACACAAACACACACCAACCACACACAAACACACGCCAGCCACACACAAACACAACACGCCAACCACACACAAACACAACACGCCAACCACACACAAACACAACACGCCAACCACACACAAACACAACACACCAACCACACACAAACACAACACGCCAACCACACACAAACACAACACACCGTTAAAAACAATTACACTCAGTCAGTCTGTGTGCATGTGTGGTGTCAAAGTCTGCAAACACTTTCCAAATTCGCTCCAGTTTTCTTTCCGTGACTCCCTGAAGCCACTGAAAATAACATTATATAAAGTTTATTGTTATTTGTTGCTGTTTGTTTTAATCAGTTGAACCTAAACAGGGACGTCTTAAAGAGACTTTAGGTCCAGCTCATCATACTCAAATTTAACCACATTTACTTAATCTAGTTTTCTTCATATTGTTATTACTGCTATTACTTGCATATATTGGTATTACTTAGGACTACCATTATTATTATTATTACTTTTTTGTACTTAGAATTATCCTGTTATTATTAAAACTATATACATGGTGTATATGACTAGACAGAACATGTACATATACATGTTCTATCTAATCTAATCTAATCTAATTTAATCTAAAATAATCTAGTTAAATCTAATCTAATCTAGTTTAATCTAATATATCTAATCTAGTTTAATCTAATTTAATCTAATTTAGTTAAATCTAATCTAGTTTAATCTAATCTAATTTAATCTAATATAATCTAGTCATATTAGATTATATAATCTAATATATCTACTATATCTAATCTAATCTAATCTAGTTTAAACTAATATAATCTTTTTTAATCTAATATAATCTAATCTAGTTAAATCTAATATACCGAATCTAGTTTAATCTAATATAATCTAATCTAGTTTAATCTAATCTAATCTAATCTAATCTAATCTAATATAATCTAATATAATCTAATATAATCTAATCTAGACTAATCTAATCTAATCTAATTTAATCTAATATAATCTAGTTATATTAGATTATATAATCTAATATATCTACTATATCTAATCTAATCTAATATATCTAATCAATCTAATCTTTTTGGGTAATTTTTTTGTAGTTTAACTACTCAATTTAAAAACTACAATTTTGGGCAACAACATAAAATTAAAAGGTTTTTTTTTTTAGATTTATTTTTGAAATATGAAGATGGATGGATGGATGGATGGATGGATGGATAGATAGATAGATAGATAGATAGATAGATAGATAGATAGATAGATAGATAGATAGATAGATAGATAGATAGATAGATAGATAGATAGATAGATAGATAGATAGATAGATAGATAGATGACACATTGAACACACAGTTCCTCGTGTATCCACTCTAACACCTATGCTAATGAAGGTGAACTACAGAACGCTACGCCCTCGACGCTGTCAATCACAGGCTCACTAATGGGTCTCGACACACACACACACACACACACACACACACACACACACACACACTGTGTACATCTGTGTGTTCCCTTTGAGCGCAGGTTTCCATTGAAAAGGCTGTTTCCTGCCCACAGTCTGAGAACAGCAGAACAAACAGAACAAACAGAACAAACAGAGGACGGACGGATGATGCACTGGAACAAACGACGGAAAAGGGAAAACACACAAACACACAACCAGGACTTCTACATTAAACCCACAGATCCAGCACACGACCACGCCACAAAAACCACAAGATGCATGTTCATGTCTTTATACTCCAAGCTTCCATCCACTTCAAGTTCTTTATTGTGCGTCTCATTGAGTCCATATGCACTGCATCAACCACACAAGAGGACTTTAAGGACATAATGGGACGGAGCAGATGAGATGTTTACAGAGCAGACCCAATGGAAAACACTGGAGTTATATGGACGTACAGACTGAAGGATGAGCTCTATTTAAAGAAGTGGAGTCTAAGTATCAGGTAAATGGGACTATAACAGTGTCTGCAGTTCCAGAAGGGTCCATTTTCAGGAGGTTCAAATGTCAGACCAGTGTCGAAGTAAGGACTTGTTTTTGTTGAATGGGGTCAAAACAAAACAAAACAAAACAAAACAAAACAAAACAAAATAAAACAAAAAAAACACTATTGATGGGAGATAATTTGCCTGGAAGAAACTTGTAAGGCACAGGTGTCAAACATGTGGCCTGGGGGCCAAATCCGGCCCACCAAAAGGCCAATCCGGCCGCTGGGATGAATTTGTAAATTGCAAAAATTACACTGAAGATATTAACAATCAATGATATTAAAACCATTTTAGGTCAATGCAATCTAAAGTGGGTCAGACCAGTAAAATACTACCATAAAAACCTATAAATAATGAAAACTGCTACTTTTTCTCTTTGTTTTAGTGTAAAAAAAGTTAAATTACACAAAAATGTTTACATTTACAGACTTGCCTTTTACAAAAAATGTGAATAACCTTATTTTTCTAAAGAATTTTCAGGGTGTGTCACAACCCTGTCTATTCCGCTCTCTCTCTCTCTCTCTCTCTCTCTCTCTCTCTCTCTCTCTCTCTCTCAGCCACACCTCCTCATCAGTTAACTCTGCTCACCTGTGAGCTCAGCTGGACCTCATTAGGCTGGGCGTATATATTCACCTCTCTGCCAGGTTGTTCTCTACCTTCGTGTGTGACTATCCAGAGTTTATTCCTGCCTGATCCTAATCCTGATCCTGATCCTGATCCTGACCGTCTCTGACCTGCCCCGCCTGGATATTCACCTGCCTGTCTGTCTGACCACATCTGCCTGTCTGAGCCCCGGTAACCGACCAGCCCTTGTCCGACCACGTCTCTCCGCCTGATCCCCAGATGACCGACCTGCCTTCTGTCCCTTACCACGTCTCCTGTCTTCACCCCTTTGGCTTCGTCTGGCTTTTCTGGTTACCGACCCCCCGCCCGTCCCTGACTCACCTGCTGCCTGCTCCTTGTCTGTTGCTTGTTAGCCTTTGAATAAAGACTACTCCTACTGAGCCCTGAATCTGCACTTGGGTCCTCTGTTGTACTTGTTTCAGATTGTTTATATTTGTTCAAGTTGTTCATGATATGTTCAAGTACAGTTCGTAGATGTAAACATTTTTATGATGGAATCTTACTGTTTTCACTCAAAAACACAGAGAAAACTTTGGAGTTGACATCATTCATAAGTTCTTATCCTATTATTTATATTATTTTACTGGTCCGGCCCACTTTAGATCATTTTAGGCTGTATGCGGCCCCTGAACTAACATGAGTTTGACACCCCTGTTCTAAGGTGTTTTATTTCCCCCAAAACTGCAAAGCAAACAGTCCCACATGCAGTTACAGGTGTTGGTGTGAATGTGGTGAAGTCCATGGAGAACATTCACATATAATGTCCAAATATGACTGTGTTCTGGGACATGATTGGTAATGGACTGTACCAGGTACTGGGATATTCAAGTCCACTCATACCGTATTCGTTGTAATTTTCGGGACATTACCATTCTTAAAAAGGAAGAATATTTGGTTAAAATACTGTTAATAGCTGCAAAAAAAAACTATACCATCAAAGGACAAGTGGATAACCACGATGGAAGAAATATTTCAAATGAAAAAATAACACAGACTAAGACTGGAAAATACACAACTGGAAAAAAATGGACAATATTTATACAAAATAGACTGACTGTGACTACACAGGCACACTGTTCTCATTTGTATTCTTTCTCTCTCTCTCTCTCTCTCTTTGTATTGTTATAATTGTTATACATTAAACTTAATAAAAGTTTAAGAGACAACCCCCCCCCAAAAAAAAACATTAATAATGAATCTACGAGGCAGAGGTGTGAAGGCTATGACGAGGCTAGCTACAGTATGAGGACTAAGTTTAAGAAAAGTGGACGAGAACCATGATTAAACCTTAATTAAGAGATGTAGAGCTGGGTGTCATCTGTGTAACAATACTCACTTTTCCATTGACCCTTGAATTGTGCAAATATGACTCTTGCACATAAAAATGTGTATATCGCACAAAACTGTAATGAAAAGACATTTTTGCGCAACTACAGTCACGTGAACAAAAAAAAGGATGATGATGGACATTAGAACAAGAGAAGAAGAAGAGCTGAACCCAACGTGTGTGTATGTGTGGACACACCAGGAAACCACATCAGTTAAAAATGTAGTAGGAGATAGAGGGGGAACCAGCATTCTAGATTCGAAACAACAGAGAAATACGAGTATTTTCCAAGACCTAGAGGGTGCTATGACAGTAATATGAATATATCTGAAAAATAACCTGATATTTATGTTCTTCAACATGCTTATGGAATGACTTCTTGCAATAATAAATAAACAAATCATCGCATTTGTGATTTAATGAAAAAACTGACCTTACTTCTGTTTTTTTTAAATTTAGTAAATATCAGTAATGTTTTGCACAGATGTCCAACGGAAAAGAGACTAATGAAAGAGTAGGTTATGGTTTACGGAATCTGTGGCTGAGTGGGAGAATGTAACTGATAAATAGAAGAAGCCCCAGATCTGAGCCCTGGGGAACACCGGAAGAGAAAGGGAAGGAATATGAAGAATGTAATACGGGGGGTGGTGGTGTGGTGGGGGTGGAATGATTGGACACCTGACCTGATTATTCTACAACGAATAAATAAAAGAACTGGTCTGGAGTTGACTGATGCTGCAGTGACTCATACGAACCCGAACCTCTGCATATTTACATATTACTCATTGTCACGGTGCATTTTCTTTATATAATGTGAAGGTTTTCAGGGCAGAACATAATGCCTGTGAATGGAACTCAAATACTCCTTTAGGATGTATAATCATCTGGCATGATGTGCAGAGCAGCTCTGAAAATAACCTATTTTATGTGTGTCAAGACAAATGCCTGCATACAGTCAGATCCATAAATTAATGAACAAAATGAAAAAAAAACAATCAAGGAAAAGGAAGAACATAATTTAAAAAATGAAGGAAAACAATCAACAAACAAGAAAAGCACTCGGAGAGCGCAGACCTCCGCCAAGAGAGATACCCCCCCCCCCCCCGATCACCACCAAAATTGAATCATTTCTTCCTTGTGCCAGTATCAACATTTCCTGAAAATTTCCTGAAAATCCGTCCATAACTTTTTGAGTTATCTTGCTAACAAACAAACAACACGCACGCATGCACATACACAAAGCAAAGGATCACAATACTTCCTGGCGGAGGTAATTCACAAACTGAAGAGAACTGAAGAAAATAATCATGAAATGAAGAAGAAAAAAAAACACAATAGGAGATATTATTACATTTATTAATGATTTTATTTGTAGTAAATATTTAAGCGTATACAATTATTATAGTTAATATTGAAAAGGTTGATTAATGTAAATCTGATTGTGTCAGAGGTTTGTTTGTTTAAAAATTAACAAAATAATCAACAAAATTAATAAAATTGACAAAATAATGAAACTGAACAGAAATTAATAAAACAATCAACAAAATTAGAAGAAGTTACTAAAATAATCAGCAAAATGAAAAAAAAACTGACCAAAACAATCAACAAACTGAAGAGAAATGAAGTAAATAATCAACAAATGAAGAAAATACACAACAAAATGCAGAAAAATTAACAAAATAATCAACAAAAGGAGTAAAAAAATAAATAAAATAAAAAACTAATAATCATCAAATAAGAGTGGTGTCATGTTTTTTGTTCGAACTGATTAAATCTAAAAGTGTTGTTTTTCTTGTATGATTGCCACTTTCTTTTACCTTGACTTCAACAAAATGAATGTTGAAAAAAAAGAACTGTCTGAATGTTGGAGTTAAACCTCCCTTAAACTCAACATCAACAAATGCATTTATGGTTTGAGATTTGAGGAGTCTGATTGGCCGACAGCTGTGACACCTGGGTTGTGATTTGCTGATGAAACAGTGGCTCTGATGTGTGTCAGTAAAAAACAGAAAACATGTTGGACTCAGAACATGTGAGTGGTGTAAATGGTGCGTTCAGGAGCACAGCGTTGGTCTGGAAAAACACAACTCAACATGTTCAGTGGGGGGGGGCAGCTGTAATTGGCTTTTAAGATGTCAATCAACAGAAAGAGGGGTTGGAAAGATGGAGGAGGAAGAGAGCATCGTCATGGTAACTAAAGAGTAATTGGTTGTTTAGATGTCAATCAAGAGCAGCAGGAGGAAAAGGTGATGAAGAGGAGAAACTTTAAATACATGTCAACAGCATTACACTCGAATATTCCACCGAAAAATGGCAAAAAATACAGAACAGTCCTGTGGAAAGTCCTGCTCCCAATGTTCCGCTTGGTTTAGTCCAGTTCTAACGTCCACACATCTGCATTGTCTCCATATTTAGATCCAATCTGAAGTATGAACAACAGGAGTAACAGCTTCTGTAAACCACAGTGCTCAGATTTACCGGGACCTTTGACCCCTTAACATGTCTTTAACCCTTTGGTTCAGACAATATGAGATTTATGGCATTAATTTACCAAGACTTCATACCACTAATAAGGAAAATGAGTCCAAATTGGGAAATAATGAACACAAAAGCAAAATGAACAAAAATGAAGAAAATAATCAACAAAATAAAGAAAATGAACAATGAATCAGAAAATGAATAAAACAATCAACAAACTGAACAAAATGACAAAAATAAATGAACATAACCGACAAAATTAAGAAATAAACAACAAAATGAAGAAAACTGAACAAAATAATAAACAAATAAAGAGAAATGAATAACATAATAAACAAAATAAAGAGAAATGAAAACAAATAAAATAAAGAGAAAAGAACAAAATAAACAAAATAAAGAGAGATGAATAAAATAATAAAGAAAATTAGGAGAAATGAATAAATAATAAACAAAATAAAGAGAAATGAATAAATAATAAACAAAATAAAGAGAAATGAATAAATTAATCATCAAAATGAAGAGAAATGAATAAAATGATAAACAAATAAAGAGAAATGAATAAGATAATCAACAAAATAAAGAGAAATGAATAAAATGATAAACAAATAAAGAGAAATGAATAAAATAATCAACAAAATTAAGAGAAATTAATAAAATGATAAACAAAATGAACAAATAACAACAAAAAACAATAAACCAAAATAAATAAGAAAATAAACAAAATGAAGAAAACTGAACAAACATTAACAAATGAAGAGAAATGAATAAAATAGTAAAAAAATAAAATAAACTGCCGTAGACAGTGCACAGTGTACAGAGGACTGGGGTCTATGTTTTCATGCTTTAGAACCCTGATACTAGTGGTTTTTCTCCATCTGCCAAAATTGATGGAGTTACGGTCAAAAATTGGGTATTTTTAAAATCATGCCGTTGAGTTTGGACTTTTCAAGGTCATTGAAGGGTCAACAAAATTGTTACCGAATGAATATTTATGAAGTCATGAGATCACGTTGTCTAATGAGGAGGCCACAGCTTTTCAATCAGGACAAACATAATCATGGTTTCCAGAAGATGTTCCCCAGCAGTGCAGGAGCAGGACTGCTCCACAGGGGTTTACTGACTGATTTGATCTCCAACGCTGGGTCTCTCCTGTTTGGAGTGGGACCCGCTCTGCTTCTGCCTCCATCCCAGTTCTGTCCACATCCTTCTGAAGCTGATGTTGTGGATGTGACGCTCCACTGCATATTCCAGTTCCTTCTCCCTCCATCGTGATGAACTCTTGGAGCTATTACTCCAAAAAGCATCAGTGACACTTGTAGATTCAGCTGCCTATGCCGTCACAGTCAGCAGTCACAGGAGTTTCAGAGAACGTGCAACAAGAAACAGAAGTCGTGGATTTCAAGGACCGGGTCATTAATGTTCCTGCACGGTTTAGTTTTAACATACGTCATTATTTCAGAGCAGCAGACAGTTTTTTCATCTATGCATCGCATTTTTAATGTAAGTCTACGGAGAGATTCTGAAAGCTTGTTGCACGTAACTAGGGCTGTGTATCGGCAAGAATCTGGCGATACGATACAAATCACAAACCTAGGGATCATGGTACGATATATTACGATATATCATGATACTGTTAAAAAGGCAATTTTTTGTTTGTTTTCTTTTTTAAAATGATTATTTCCTGGAAGAGTTGAATTACACCAGAAATCTGCACACATACTATGGCGGGTAAAAAAATTGATTTGATCGATTTGGATCGATTTCTTTTAATTTTGTGTAATCGATTATGGTGGATGAGACTGATTTTTCAGAGCAGGACTGCGAGTAAATGAACCGAAAACCGCCGACACGGAAGCACGGCCGCTCCGTCTCGCAAGCCCTCACAGAGTCTTGTCGTGCTCGCGACACTTCTGGCGCGGGAGGAACGCGGAGGAAGGGTGGGGAAAACCCCTCTGCGGGAGGTCCTCCTGGCCTCAAACTCGAACCCGGAGGAACGGAGCGGAGGGAACTGGCCGTCGGAGTGGGTCGCAGAAGCCAGTCGTTGTAGAAATATTAATTTCCATCACCTGTGGCTGAGGGCGGAGTTAGAGGAGTAGTAAGCGGAAGTCACGAAGCTCTGTCCACCCTCCCCTCCAGTGAGTTTTCTTGTACCAAGGGACGAGGAGGGCGGAGGCAGAGGGCGTGGACGAGTCTATGACCCCACACGTGTGTTTCCCACTGTGGATAGAAGGGACACTGGACTCAGGAATGTCCTGGAATATACCAAGAAAAGCAGCAGGGAGGACCCAGCATCAGAACCAGTTCCACTCAGACTGAACACCATCACCAAAGGAGGGGGGTGGCACACACACACACACACACACACACACGCACGCACGCGCACAGACACGCACACGCATGCGCACAGACACACACAGTGCAGAGCAGTTTTCCACTGATACACTTTTGTCTCCAGTTCAGGGTCAGATTATAGAACTTGAAAATGAGTCTGATACCAGCCTAACCCATACCTGTGCACTAATGTCATCTGAGGCAGACGGATCATTTCTGTCCACTGTCTGTATGTGTGACCCTCACCTGAAAGTCTGTCTTCCATGTGTCACAGATCTCACATTTAATGAATGAATGAAAACACATTTCTAAGCCTTGACCACAGCAGTAAATACCACTGAATAATACTGGAATATCTGCGTACCATAGTTTATAATGCATCTTGTCGGCCTTCATATCAACAGTCACATGTTCTCTTATGTCTGCTCTGCTTTTATCTCCACCAAGGAACAGCGGAGGTTATGTTTTCATCTGGTTTGTTTATTTGTTTGTCTGTTAACAAGATAACTCAAAAAGTTATGGGACGGATTTTGATGAAATTTTCAGGAAATGTTGATACTGGCACAAGGAACAAATGATTACATTTTGGTGGTTATCGGGGGGGGGGGTCTGATCTGCCTTAGCGGTGGTCTGTGCTCTCCGAGTGCTGTTCTAGTTCTTCCAAGCGACAACATTTTGTGTTTGTGTGCAGCTGTACTGTCCACACTCACAAGCGCTTCGATCTGAACTCATGTAAGCACCATCCACGTCACTCATACAGTTGAGTTCTGATGGGAGCTCTTCTCAACTCATGCTGGTTTTGCCACCACCCATGTCCAAAACGTTGTCCCCCATACCAACTCTGTTGCTCTTTCCGGACACATCGACTCGCTTCAGTAAAATACCCAGTGTGGGTAATGGACTGTTGGTGGGCGGACCTTATGTTTTGCGGACTCTCTGGATCCCCTTTGGGGTCAGCAACCCTGGTCCTAGGGAGCCACTACCCTGCATGCTTTAGCCGTATCCCTCTTCCAGCACACCTGATGGTCATTATCAGGCTTCTGCAGAGCTTGATGATAGGCTTATCATTTGAATCAGGTGTGTTGGAAGAGGGATACATCTAAAACATGCAGGATAGTGGCTCTCTAGGACCAGGGTTGCTGACCCCTGATCAAACCGGTTATTGAATACAAATGTGAACATTGTGTTGAATTCTGTGTTCAGCTGAACTTCTTTCGTTGTTCATTGTTTTGAAAGGCCATTCACTGATGCACTGTCTGTTCCATGTTATTGTTTGTCATTGTCATTATCCACTGGAGGGGGTGCTACACGGGTAAACTAAATGAAACCAGACGCATACAAAGTAATGATCTAATCTACAGGTGTCGAGCTTCGGTCCTTGAGGGCCGGAATCCTGCATGTTTTAGATACTTCCCTCTTCCATCACACCTGGTTCAGTTAATGACCAGCTCATCATCATGCTCTGCAGACGCCTGATAACAATGTAATGGCTTCCAGGTGTGATGGAAGGGGGCAATATCTAAAACATGCAGGTTACCAACCCTGGGGGACCTGAGTTTGACACCCCTGATCTAATCTAATTATAATCCAGAGGGTTTAGCTCAGCCAATAGATCAGATCCTTCCAATGGATAAAGACTGTACTGATGAATATGTTTGATTTTCTACAGGTTATTAAACCAAAACCTGTTCTTTGTGAAACAGTCATCAGTTTGACAGAGACCATACAGATTGGACAGTGTCAGGGAATACTGGACGGCTGATGGGACATTTACAGGGACATTGCATGAGCATCGTGTGGCGATTATGCAACAACAAACCTACCCATGAACTCAACTCAAGCTCCACAATGAGGACACACAACTGTCAGACACAGGTACCAACACTTGTGTCCAGTTTCAAACATCACCACTCAGACAAGTTAGGAATCCTACTGAATTTTTTTCTTATATAATATATGATATGATGCTTGAAATGTGACCGCTAGAGCACAGAGACAGACAGACAGACAAACAGACGGAGAAAATAATCAACAAAATGAAGAGAAATTAATAAAATAATCAATAACATGAGTCAAAATGACCAAACTAATCATCACAGTGGGAGTAGCATCATGTCTGTTGGGCGTTCCATATCTTCCAGGACCCAGAATGCCTTGCGGCACCTAAGGACAGACAGGTTTCTTGAAGCGTGGGCCTCTGTTCTACGGTGCATAATTACAGTCAAGTCAATACATTTAAATGAGAAAAAAAACAGACAAAGTGTGAGACGCACAAATAAGGCTGTGCAGCTCCCAGTAATTGGTTCAGAGCTGTTTGGAGGCAGACGAGAGTCGAGTTAACGAGCTGAGCCTCCAGCACCAATTAACCATCAACCTGCAGACGTGGACCCGACACAGCCAACACAATTAACACACTGTGTTCAACAGACAGTCGTGACCTTCTGGAAGGTTCCACCCAGGCGTCGCCACAAAACACTGTATTTACACAGACCGCCGTCCACCTCCACTAGGTTCACCACCACAACGCCTCCAGACGCGTTTAAGACCAGTTACTCACAGTTTGGAATTTTAACAAACACTTTGAATTATTTTACTTTGTTTCTGACCAATCGGCTGGTGTTGCCGGGCAGATTTAGCTAACATCGCCACATTGTTGCAACTGTGGACTCCGCCCACAGGTTTAAGAAGCTGTAGGTTGTGTTTTAATGTTTCAGTACATGCTAATGATTAGCTAAGCTGCTAATACAACCTGAAGCTCTGTGATTGGGTGTATGCTGGTGAAATGCACCCTGGGAGTTGTAGTTACAGTCTCTCCTTCATTGTAACTACACTGTTACACCCCAGCCTAGGGGTTTACCAGGGCAAACATAATGCTCACTTTGTCCCCTCCCAGCTCCCAAGCACACAAGTCAGTCAAAAACTAAAGTTCACAATTTAAATTTTTTTACAACTAAAAAAGGGTTAGAGGAGGGCGCGGCTAAAATAACAAACAAAAGTCTTCTTCAAAGTTCAAAACAACGTTTCCTAACCAAAAATAAATGCAAGAAATAAAATGCAGAAAACTAACCTAAACTCCCTAACCAAAAACAGGAGAAAATGGGAAAACAAAAGAGCCGACCTCACCTACCAGAAAAAGGATCGAATTTACAAAATACGCCATTTACAACTATGTACAAAATTTCTCAGACACACTCGAACACACGACGACTGATGACCACACGCAGGAAACACAGCTGAGAGCTGGCAGGAGGCAAGGAGAGAGAGAACGGCTGGATCCAGGCCATTTTTAAAGGGGCCGGGCAATCACACTTCACCAGTCAGCTTCCTGCCAAAACAACCAGACACAAGACGGACACAGCACACCTACAGGACACACATACTATACAGAAAACACATACACATAAATAGACAAATTATGACCCAGGGTCATAACAACATGTTTTTACTTTTGTCCTTTTTATTAAAAAAAAAAAAAACTTATATATTACCACATAATAAAGCTGTTTATTAGCTGTTCCTGTGTAACTTCTGTTTTGTTCAAGTCATAGACAAAACATTTGGGATATAAGGGTTGTATTTATGTATGTACAATTAAAATGCTCAGAAAAATGTCACAACATGTAAAAGTGTCTAGATATTCTCTGTTCTAACTGTGAATACTGTGAATATTATATTTGTTGTGTACATATAATATAAAACTTTGTTATGACATTTGTCATTATTGTTTTGTATCCCAGCCAAAAATGTAAAAAGCATCAACTTAGAATGGTTTAACTCATGGTAATGTTAAATGTACAGTAAAATAGTAGAATTTATTTTCAGAGTAAATGATAAGAGATGACATATTGAGTTAAATACAGTTTAAATGACACTGAGGTGAAGTTTTACAGAGTATTTTCAGAGTGAATGAGGAAAATCCACCGAAAAAATATAGGAAGCAACAACTTCAAATGGTTGAACTGATGATAAAGTTAAACGCACAACAAAATAAAATGATAGCAATGACAGCGTAAATGAGGAAAAACAATTTGAAATTAAGTTCATCTGAAAGTTATGTGATGAAAATATGGTTTAAAAAACCTCCATACATTCATTTTCATTTGATTTATATAAGATTTGACTGAAATAAGCAGGTAATGAAAATATACCATTGACTCTCATTCATTTGTCGAAGGTAAAGCCTGATTAAATGGGATTCAGGTGGTTTCAACTGATGATAAAGTTAAATGCATAATTAACCCTTAAAGACCCAAACAACTACTGGAAACCAAAGCCATCCACTGATCTAAACTGTTTAATAACTTCTGAACCACGAAACCTATCAGTACATTGAATTCATTCAGGTAAAATATGGTTCTTCATCTTTTCATGGTCATCAGATATGACCATATTTGGACGTTCAGAGGCTCCATAGTTACCATGGAAACACCGTCATCCTCTACAACATGGATTCACCAGTAAAACCCATGGAGTTGGCTCAATGACAGTGGATGGACACACTGGGTTTATACATATTAAATAATAAATAAAATGAACTAAATGAATGGAATAAATGTACAACATAATAATACTGTGAAAAATAAGCAAAAACTTAACTAAAACGAAGTAAAAAAAAAAAAAAAAAAATCAGGTAAGCAGCAAAATGTTGAAAAAACAAACAAATTAATCAATAAAATGAACAAAATGAACAAAAAATTCAACACTATAATAAGTAATGTGAACAAAATCATCCACAAACTGGACAACATTGAAGAAAAAAATAGTAAAATAGGCAACAAATTAAGTTAATGATATCTTTGCTGATAAAGTCACTTTTCTTTGTTTTTCTCTGTTTCTGATATAATAACTCAACTTTTATTCTGAGATTTAACGAACATGTAGCCTACACTAAAGCACTTTGTGACTCTGTCTGTGAAAAGTGCTCTATAAATAAAATGTACTTACTTACTTACTTACTTACTTACATGATCAGCAAATTAAATTCAGGAAAATACATGATTTGCACTGAAAAAAATGCAAAAAATAAAGTGGATAATTTTACAATAAATGGTAATAAATCACTTCAACAAGGTTAAATAGAGAGGGGTTTTTATGAAACTGGTCCTACAAACAGGACAGAGGGGCTAAAAATTCAAACCAAATGTAGACAAATGTTATGAAGCAGGTTTGGAAGCACTTTGGGTGTATTTTAAAAATAAATACTTACTGAGATAAAAGAGAAACTGTTTTTCAGATAAAACACATTTTTATATTATTTTACTTTATATTTCATACATAAATCCACATGTAACACAGTCAAAAAGACACAAAAATTACACACTACTATTTTTTTGAATATCTTTTTATTCTCTCACAGGTGCATTTTGGGAATTCAAGTAATTATGCACGGCAGAGTGTTTGACAAAAATGACTCCTGTTGAAAAATCATTCGTATTTGTATTTATTTATTTAGTTACAGGACAGTGTGTATTGGAATTAGTTACAAAGAACAAGATGCATGCACCAGATTTAGCAGAGAAGCTCATTTCCATCTGTTGTCCCGGACAAACAACCAACATAACAAACATCACTTAGATTACAAAGTCCTACCGTACTGGAAGAAAACTGTTAAACATGACAGATACAGGAAAGTCTGCTCAGATGGAACGGCTTCAGCCAAATATGTGAAACGGGGCTTACATTCTAAAAATACACTAACTTTCCTTGAGCAAGAATAAGATATAAAAGATAGAACGAGGAGAGAAGAAGAGAAAGAGAAAAAAGAGAGCAAGAAGAATAAATAGACAAATAAACTAATTGAGCAATTGCAAACCATACGTAGAAAAAAGTCCAAGCAAAAACTCTTGAGCTAAAAACTTCAATAGAACGAACAAGACAGTTTAAACAATACATGTGTGCACCAAGGTTATTATCGTTAACGAAAACGAACGAAATGACGAAAACTAAAATTGTAAAAACATTTTCGTTTACTGAAATTAATAAAAACTCTAATTAAAAGAAAAAAACGATAACTAACTGAAACTGTATCGTGAGCTTACAAAACTAACTAAAACGTATAAAAATTATGGATACAATTCCCTTCGTTTTCGTCTTTGTCAATGTCGGATTGATATCAAATTAATTTATGTGGCTCCAGCAGTTTGAGCTGGTGACACCATACGACACTTCACAGTCTGTCATGTCTGGTCACTGGTGGTTTCCAGTCGTCTTCTGGTCCCCACTCTACCTGGAACATACAGACTAAAGCTGGGACACAGCAGCACAGTCCTGTCTGGGTTTACTGTAGTGATACATGGGTCGGGTTTTTTTTTTTTTTTTTTGGCGTACCGTGTGTGTGCGCGTGAGTGACAGAGACAGAGCAGAGCTAAAGGACAGAGTCAGTGTTGAACTAGCATCCAGGTAAAAACTGGAGAGTTTATCACCATGAAAAGGCCTTCCAAGCCCTGAACTGCACAGTTTAGAAGAGGAGAAAAGAGGAGGATGAAAACTAATCCAATTACAGAGGTATGGAACCTGTTAGAATGTTCAAAAACGTTTGATGTTACTATGCTACAGCTAGCTGAACTGAACTGAAGCAAAGTTGGCTAATAATGGAACTGGAGATGATTAAGAGATGAGATATCTGCTAAGGTGTGGTTTACTGATGAGGAACTGGGTTATATATGTTTATAAGTGGTTTATATATGTTTCTATCTGCTTTAACTGCTGGTTAGCTTGTTTATATATGTTTCTATCTGCTTTAACTGCTGGTTAGCTGGTTTATATATGTTTCTATCTGGTTTAACTGCTGGTTAGCTGGTTTATATATGTTTCTATCTGGTTAACTGCTGGCTGCTTTGTGCATCTCCTCTCATGCTTTGCACATCTTCGCATTGTTTCACGTAAGTGACGTTGTGTATGGATTGCACCCCCCCTCAACCTGCTATAGGGAATTTATACATTGTACGGTACATGGTGTCTCTGCTCAGTCCATGAGCCGCCCTAACCCGACCCCCAAATAAAGTGTCCAGGGTAACACATATCCGCGCCTCACTAATTTCTTTGAATAGGATGATGAGGAAGATAAAATATATGAAAAAACTAAAACTAATACTAAAACTAAACTAAACTAAAACTAAGCATTCAGAAAAAAACGATAACTAATAAAAACTAACAAACCTGCTCTAAAAACTAATTAAAACTAAACTATAATTAAAAATCCAAAACTATTACAACCTTGGTGTGCACAGATTAGTACAGTACTGGATTAGTTCGACCAGACTGGAGTCTTTGCCATCTTTACCATAGACACTAGAAATTTATATGTGTTTAAATATTCAGGTTCCGCATGTAACACCAGTGGACACAATTTATGCATAAATCCACATGTAACACGGTCAAAAGGACATGAAAATTACACACTACCATTTAAAAAAAAAAAAAAAAAAAAAATTATATATATATATATATATCTTTTTATTTTCTCACAGGTGCATTCTGGGAATCGAAGTAAATATTCAAGACAGAGTGTTTGACAAAAATGACCGCAATTTCTATGTGTTTAAACGTTAGGGTTCTGCTAATACTACTAAATGGAAAGATAAACAACCTCCAACATTTAAATCTTGGTTTCTGGATCTTTTACATCATTTAACATTGGAAAAAATCAGGTATTCTATAAGAGGATGTGCCAATAAGTTTTTCAGTACCTGGCAACCTGTTCTGAATCACATAAAAGAGGTCGACCCCTCACTTATTCCACAGTAGTCTGATTAATATGAGTCTGTGACTAATATCTGTGTTCCTTATTTATTTATTTATTTAGTTATTATTATTATTATTATTATTATTATTATTATTGTTATTATTATTGTCAATTATCTTTTTTTTTTTTTTTTTTGGTGCAACAGGGTGGGAATGTTCATGGGTTTGGGTTAAAAAACAAACCAATGACTGTATTATGCTTTTCTGTGACTCAATATGTAATAAAAACACTTTGAACACTGGTGACATGGTGGTGCAGTGGATAACACTGGTGCCTCACAGCAAGAAGGTCCTGGGTTCGATTCCAACACCAGTCAACAGGGGGTTGGACTTTTCTATGTGGAGTTTGCATGTTCTCCCCGTGTCTGCATGGGTTCTCTCCTGATACTCCGGCTTCCTCCCACCACCCAGAGACATGCACTGATAGGTTAATTGGTTAATCTAAATTGCTCATAGGTGTGAATGTGACAGTGATTGTTTGGCTCTATATGTTCAGTATAGAACATGAACTGGCAAAATGTCCAGGGTGTACCCCACCTTCGCCCCTATGTAGCTGGGATAGGCTCCAAGTGACCCCCGTGACCCTAGTGAGGATAAAGCGGGTTCAGGTAATGAATGAGTGAATGAAAACCAAAAAAGTTCAGGTTCTGTATGTAACACCAGTGGACATGACGGGTTCCACACCAAACCTGGAATGAGACTTAGACTGATGACAAACCCACATGTGTGGATTAGAAAAACCACTAGGATGGACACATTCAACACAGTGTCTTTATTTAGAGTCTATAGAAGAACATTTACACACGTTTTCACATCTAACGCACTAACACTTAGGGAGATTTAATGTCCATATTTGGGTCCATTTTTGGACCCAATATTTGATTATAAATTCATTAATTATGGGATGGCTCAGAGCAAGAGTATAATTTTGATTTTCTGAGGTCATCATTAGATCTATCCTGGGGGGAAATATGTCCACATTTACCTTTTATTATTGGGTCTAAAAAGCTGGAAAAGTGACAGATACTGAAATAAACCCAGTCTCATGGATGGAGCCAGAGGAAAAATTAATTTGGGAATGACTACAAACGTAGCACTGGGTCTTATGGGTTAAATCTAAGTTATTATTTATAAAAAATGTGGGGGAAAAAATGAAAGCTAAAATGGCCGTTCTTGAAAAATCACTGGTGATTTATTTGTGTTTAAATGTTCAGGTTCTGTATGTAACACCGGTGGACACGATGGGTTCCACACCAACCCTGGAATGACCACAAACGTAGCACTGGGTCTTTATGGGTTAAATCTAAGTTAATCTTTACAAAAAATGTGGAAATAAAATGAAAGTGAAAAGGACCCCTGTCAGAAATGACAGACCTGGACTGACTGTGTCCACATACTTTTGTCCATGTCGTGTCTTTTTGATAGGGCTGTGCATCGGCAAGAATCTGGAGACACGATACAAATCCCAATACGATATATCACCATATATCACAATACTGTTAAAAGGGCAATTTTATGTTTTTCTCTTTTTTCAATGATTATTTCCTTGAAGAATTTAATTACAGCAGAAATCTGCACAAATATTCAACACATTTTTATTTGATTAGAACAGGATCTAACGTTATACCACAAAATGTTCCTGTGTTCAAACTGAAATTCTGCTTTACAGACATAACAGATTAAGATCCTGTTCAAATGTTCAGATTCTATTAGTTCAGAACTAACATCAGAACAGTGTTTTAGTTCAATCCCAACAATGGAATTAACATTATTTAATAAAAGAGTGTAAATAATAATAATATATAAAATATAACAAAAAAGAAAAGCAAAAAAACCTAAAATGAACCTCCACAATATTTGCATTTCAATAAATACCTAAAAATATTGATACAGTACTTTTTAATATCGATACAGTATTGTGAAATGAAATATCGTGATCTATTGCAGAACTGGTATTTTCTTACGGCCCTACTTTTCGATGGTCTGATGTGGGTTTAATTATGAGGCCGCCGTGTTACTCTGAATAAAACAGTGTGTGAAATGATAAGGGCCTGTGGGAGAGATAACAGTTATTATGCCTCTCAGTGGACCCCCCACCCCCACCCCGACAGACACACAAACACACACTCCGCAGGTCAATTTACAGCTAGCAACTGTAGACTTGCCGGCGTCTGTCCCTGTGGGCTTTATTATTGTGCGTGTTGAGCCGTGGACTGATGCGTCTCAATCAGACCAACACGTGAAAACAACATGGCCACGGCGGCGCAAAGGTGGGTAAACAGCGAGCAAACACGTGCACGGTGGCAGGCGGCAAAAACACGCTGACTCCCATGCAAACACTGAGTAATATGTGTCCACAGAGTCAGGATGGGTAAAACAAACGCACCCTCTGACATTCAGCACACATGGAAACGAGCCGTGAACCAACCCGCTGCTTCTCCCCCGTTCAGATCGGCATCATGGGAATCGTGCCGCCTGACCTCCCTCCCTCCCTGCCATCATGAAGAACAACAACAGGATGGTCTGCTTGGGGTTTCCGAGGCGCAGTTCCATCTTGGACCAGTAGGAGGGGCTAAAGCCTCACAGTCCCACTCACCTGGACTTCAGTCACTCAGGTGAGTTGCATTCATTAAACCTCCCTCAGAGACTTCATTAACCCAGTTTGGGAAGGCTCCGCCCACTTTCAGTTTCCTGGCCCCTCCCACTAGAGGGGGGCAGAGTCAAAACGAGGAGGTAGGGAAACAAGCGTTCAAGAAAATCCACAGTTTGGAGCTTTAATATTAAATAAATGAAGGTTAAATACAAAAATAAATGAATGAATATATAGTAAATATATTCTGTCTGTTATTGTGTTATAATGTACCGATGTATTTTATGATGTGACACTTGAATATTTCATTATTAATTATGCCGGCTTTAATATTTTATTATTTTCAGGGAATGATTCGCCTTCAGACGTATGAAAATTCATTTGAACGTCCTGTTCCTGCCGTCACAATGTCATAATCACATTGCTTTTCCACACCATGAGAAAAGATTTATGCAGCGCTACCGGATATTTGATATAAGTGCAGATATTTGCATTAAAATGCAGATATGTGTGCAGATATTTGTGATAAAGTGTAGATATTTATGTTAAACTGCAGATATTTCCGTTAAAATGTGGATATTTGTCCAGATATTTGCGTTAGAATGCAGATATTTGCGTAGATATTTGCATTAGAATGCAGATATTTGCGTTAAAATGCAGATATGTGTGCAGATATTTGTGATAAAGTGTAGATATTTGTTAAAATGCAGATATTTCCATTAAAATGCAGATATTTGCGTTAAATTGCAGATGTGTGCAGATATTTGCGTTAAAATGCAGATAATTGCGTTAAAATGCAGATATTTGTGCAGATATTCCTGTTAAAATGCAGATATTTGCGTTAAAATGCAGATATTTGCATTAAAATGCAGATATTTGGTCAAATTGCAGATACATGCGCAGATATTTGCGATAAAATGCAGATATGTTAAAATGCAGATATTTGTGTTAAAAAGCATATTTGTGCAGATATTTGCGATGAAATGCAGATATGTGTGCAGATATTTGCATGAAAATGCAGATATTTGCGATAAAATGCAGATGTGTGCAGATATTTGTGTGAAAATGCAGATATTTGCGATAAAATGCAGATATGTGTGCAGATATTTGCGATAAAATGCAGATATTTGCGATAAAATGCAGATATGTGTGCAGATATTTGCGTGAAAATGCAGATATTTGCGTGAAAATGCAGATATGTGTGCAGATATTTGCGATAAAATGCAGATATTTGCGTTAAAATGCAGATATTTGAGTTAAATTGCAGATACGTGCGCAGATATTTGCGATAAAGTGCCGATATTTTCCCCTGGCTGTCCCTCAGATGCAGGTTCAGGGTGAAAATGCGAAAAGCACACGGAGGCGACGGCGTGAACACACACGCGGACTCTTTTCCAAACAAATGCGTAAGTGCTGTTTGTGGAATGTTGTGATTGTGTCGGAGTGCAGCCTGTTTCCAGTGGGAGGTCTGTTTCTTAACTACAACACAATCACTTTCACATTCACCACAGCCTGATTACAGCCTGGGCCGCTGTTGACGCCGCCGCTGCACAAAAACACCCAACGTTCCCATTATCAGCCAAATCATATTGATGATAATAATAATCCTACGGGTTCAAAAGGCTCAGCAGGAGGAAAAACGCTGCTTGGGGTTTGATTTAATCCACGTTGGGTTTGTGGCGGATGAACGTGGATGGGTGTTTGTAAATTGGTAAATGATTCTCAGCAGGACGGGCGGCGGCGTTCGACAGACGCTGCAGGATTTACGTCTGCCCGCCGCAACCTATACGTAGAGGACGGCAGAGTTTTACACGTCTGAACGCCCGAAGGTTCGCACGCCGCCGCTCTGACAGCAGGAAGCAGCTCTGTTGTGTTAATATTGACATGTTTACACTGTTTATTAAAATTACAGCTCTGATATTAAGTTTTTTTTTTTTTCAAACATGACACTGATTATTTTCAGAGTAAATGAGGAAAGTGATGAAAACTGAGAGAGGACACAGCAGGAAGTGAAGATACACCGTTAAATTAACAAAGAGGTGAAGTTACACAGAGTAGTTTCAGACAAAACTGCAGAAAAATAAACAAAAGTGGATCTGAAAGTGGATGAAATGACGATAATGCTGGATTTATGATGAAATCATAGCTATTATGTGCAAAAAATGTGAAAAAGCTAATGAAAATGCAGATATTTGTGTTAAAATGCACTGAATAAAATACAGATTAAACAACAATAAAGTGATTTTACACTGAATGTTTTTAGAGTAAATGAGGAAAAACAACAAAAAAAATGTAAAAAGCACGGACTTAAAATAGTTTAACTCACAATAATGTTAGATGTACAGCAGGATAATAGATTTTATTTTCAGAGTGAATAAGAAAAAAGATGAAATACTGAATAAAATACAGTTTAAATGACAATAGGGTGAAGTTTTACTGAGTAGTTTCAGACAAAACTGCAGAAAAATAAAAGAAAGTGGATCTGAAAGTGAATCTATGATGAAATCATAGCTATTATGTGCAATAAATGTGAAAAAGGTAATGAAAACATGATAAGGTGATTTTACAGAGTATTTTCAGAGTAAATGAAGAAAAATAGAAAAAAATGTAAAAAAGCATCAACTTAAAGTGGTTTAACTGATGATAATGTTGAATTAATACTGAAATCACAGTTGATATTTACAACAAATGACAATAAAGTGAAGAAAAAACTGCAGAAAAAACAAGAGATGTTAGACCTGAGAGGGATTTAAATGACAATAATGTTGAACGTACAATAAAATAATGTGTTTTATTTTCAGAGTAAATGAGGAAAGTGATGAAAACTGAGAGAGGACACAGCAAGAAGTGAAGATACACGTTAAACTAACAAAGAGGTGAAGTTACACCGAGTAGTTTCAGACAAAACTGCAGAAAAATAAACCAAAGTGGATCTGAAAGTGGATGAAATGACGATAATGCTGGATTTATGAGGAAATCATAGCTATTATGTGCAAAAATGTGAAAAACTTAACGAAAACATGATAATAAGGTGATTTTACAGAGTATTTTTAGAGTAAATGACGAAAAAGATCAGAAAAAAATTTAAAAAGCATCAACTTAAAGTGGTTTAACTGATGATAATGTTGAATTTATAATGAAATCATAGTTAATATTTACAATAAATGACAATAAAGTGAAGAAAAAACAGATCTGGAAGTAATTTAATGACAATAATGTTGAATGTACAGTAAAATATTGTGTTTTATTTTCAGAATAAATTAGAAAGCAGATTAAACACTGAATAAAATATAGTTAAAATGACAATAACGTGAGGTTTTACTGAGTATTTTTAGAGTAAATGAAGAAAAATATCAGGAAAAAATGTAAAAAAAAAAAAGCATCAACTTAAATGATGATAATGTTGCATTTATAATGAAATCATAGTTAATATTTACAATAAATGACAATAAAGTGAAGAAAAAACGGCTGAATAAATTAGATGTTAGACCTCAAAGTGGTTTAAATGACAATAGTGTTGAATATACTAAATAATGTGCTTTATTTTCAGACTAAATTAGAAAGCAGAGTAAACAAATAAGAAAAAAATATATATATATAGTTTAAATGACAATAGGGTGAAGTTTTACTGAGTATTTTTAGAGTAAATGAAGAAAATTTGCCTAAAAAACTATGAGAAGCACTTAAAAGCAACTTAAAATGGTTTGATGATAAAGTTTAATGCACAACAAAATAAAATAATATTAATGACAGCGTAAATGAAGTTTATCTGACGGTTATGTGATGAAAATATGGTTTTAAAAAAAGGTCCACTCCTTCATTTTCATATAAGTTTGAACAGACAAATCAGGAACATGAACCTAACCCTCTGAAGCTCCAGTCTGATTAAACAGACGTACATGTTCTCGTCCACTTCCGCTGTAAAACCTCGACTCTGCTCGGTTTCCTGCGTGTGTTTCTTCTTCGTTGGTGTTTGCGTCGGTGCACCTCCGTCCTCATGTGTTGTTATTTTTAAAAGTACATTAACGAGTCGGTAACAAAAGGCCTCCTCTGGAGAACCAGCCGTCGGTCGCACCACATATGTTTCACAGCAACACTTCAGAATAAATTACCAAACAGTCTTTATTTAATCATCCCGGAGAGCGCCGCCACGTCCCCGAAGCCACGCTGCGAAAGGTGACGCTTTAACTTCACTTAGCACTTTGTACAGATGTTCTACAAACCAAAGCAACATCTGAGGAAACGGGCTTAAAAATAAAAATACGACCTTCTACCACGGAACGCCTGAGGAGTAAGTGACAAGAAGACGGTTTGAATAAGGATGAACCCAGAAATAACAGCCATTAAACAGAAAAACAGGGTGGTTAGGGTTAGGAAAAGACCACCGAGAGGGATCAAAGAAGACAGTTATAGGGTTAGATTAGATCATATCAGATTAGATCAGATCAGATCAGATCAGATCAGATTAGGCTCGATCAGATTAGATTAGATCAAATCAGATCAGGTTAGATCAGATTAGGTTAGATCAGATTAGATCAAATCAGATTAGGTTAGATCAGATAAGATTAGATCATATTAGGTTAGATCAGATCAGATTAGATTAGATCAAATCAGATCAGGTTAGATCAGATTAGATTAGAATAAATTAGATTAGATTAGGTTAGATCAGATTAGATTAGAATAAATTAGATTAGATCAGATTATATTAAATCAAATCAGAATAGATAACATTAGATTAGATCATATTAAATTAGATCAGATTAGGTTAGATTAGATCAGATTAGAAACAGTAGGTCAAAGGTCACCTACGTTCAGTATTCTTCTGCTCCATGACCAGATGCATCCACAGGATAAATGCTGAGCAGAAATGTCAATGTGTTCTACAGAGAATGAGATTATGTCATTGAAGGGACGGACAGACGGACAGATAAGTGACAAAACGATTACAATTCCCCTGCGGCCAGTTTGGCTGAGGGTAAAAACTGCATACTGATGGACACTGGAGGACTGGTCTGTGGTGTTTCCAGTTTTCCCTCCATCATCAACCTCCAAAACCAAACTTTCACCTTGTGTTACTTATTTTTGGCGTTGATGGCAGTATTTGAGAGCATGGGCGGGGCTGTAGCATAGCGTTGTGTTAGCTCTTCTACCGCTCAGCTAGAGTGTTCCACGTTGGATTCAGACCAGGTTCCTCCTCTGGAGTTGGTCCCAGATCACCCTCAATGGGAGCTAAGTGCTAATGCTAATGTTAGCTGCTGTGTGTATTATAGCTAAAGTTCAAAGACTGAATTTCCTTAATGCTAATGCTAATGCAAGGTGTTATGTGTATTAGGATGGGTTAAATGCAGAGACTGGATTTCTTAACAAGGATAATGAATTTTTTTTTTTTTTTTTTTTTTTTTTTTTACATATTTATTTATTTAGTGTTATACAGAGTACAACAGGAACATAAAAAGTACAGTGCAATATTAATATAATAACATGAACAGAACAGAACATAGCCAGGGGACAAAATATGCAAACAAAAATGATATATCAGATCACACAAAGATCATAACTGTTACACAGATCAGTGGTTTTGATAGCGTTTTTATTTTTAGAATACCGAGTATCTGAAATATATTGAGTAAGCTCAGTTTTAAAGATTAAAAAGGAAGGTTTGTGATTTGAGAATTTGGATTTATGAATGTGGTATTTTGCCAAAAATAGAATTAGATTGATGATGTGATATTGATCTGATTCGTTAGAAGGACAAGGATAATGAAGTGAATTAACCTTAATAATAATTTATTTGTAAAGCGCTTTCAATCAAAGTGCTGTACAGATATAAAATCAATCACAATAAAACATAAAAACTAAAAACACTTACACAGTAAAAACAAATCAAGACATAAAACACAGAGTAAACAAGTGGGTCTTGAGCTTTGCTTTAAAAACATCCACAGAGCATGCCTGCCTTATGTCCAGAGGAAGACTGTTCCAAAGTGTTGGCGCACAGAAAGAAAAGGCTCACTCACCGACAGTCTTTTTCCTGACTTTAGGCACCGTCAGGAGGCCAGATCCTTGTGAGCGAAGGGCACGAGAAGGTGCACACATTCTAACCAGCTCCATTTAGTAAGAAGGTGCTGCTCCATTTAAAATTTTATAAGTCAATAAAAGCACCTTAAAATCAGCTCGAACCTGACATGGAAGCCAGTGAAGAGAGGCCAACACCGGGGAATTGTGATCATATTTCCCAGCTCCAGTCAGAACCCGAGCTGCAGGATTTTGCACCATCTGCAGGACTTGGAAACTTTTTTTTGGTAATCCTGAGAGAACAGCATTACAATAGTCCAAACGAGATGTTATGAAAGCGTGAATGAGGACTTCAGCATCTTTGTCACTCAGGATTTGCCTGATCTTAGCAATCCTTCGAAGATGAAAAAATGATATTCGAGTCACCTCCTTGATATGCTTATCAAAAGCAAGCGTCTGGTCAAATATGACACCAAGGTTTTTCATCTTGTCTCTGCCAAGAACAACACAGTCATCAAGAGACAAAGAAACATTATTGAATAAATTTTGCAACTTCTGGGGTCCAAAGATCATCATTTCAGTCTTTGTAGAGTGAAGGAAAAGGAAATTTTCAGAAAGCCAATTCCTGACAGCTGAAAGACAACCCTCGATTTTTGACAGGTTGAACCTTTTTTCACATGTTAAAGGCATGTACAATTGCAAATCATCTGCATAACAGTGAACATCAATTTCCAAGGAATGTAATAATTTACCAAGTGGTGCAAGATACAATGAGAAAAGCAGAGGACCCAGAACAGAACCCTGAGGAACCCCATGCTTCACTGTGCAAGGCTCAGACAAGACAGAACCTTGAACCTTTTATTTACCTCTAGAAGCTAACGCTAGTGCTAACTGTATCGTACCATCCCAGTAGGACTCATGAACCAGGTCTGTATTTTCAGTCCTTCTGTGTCCTCTGACATAAGGCACAACCTTTATGTGGTTTGTCTTGTATGTTTCAGACATTGTGTTCTATTTAAAGTTGTGAAACTGTAAAACTGTGAGATGAGCAGGTTTATGATCAAACTAAAAATACAAATATCCAAAGGGATTCTCCACCACCGTGTCCTACAGTGAGGTTTGAAGGTTTTCAGGTGCATCCGTCTGCTGTTTACAACAACATTTGGCCAAAACATTCACTTTAATTCACTGAACTGGAAAGACTTTGGTGGCCAAAGGTCAAAGGTCATGGCCACTGTGACCTCATGTGTGTCCAGGTTTCATGTGGTTCCTCTTAAACGTCTAATTTAATCGGGTACAGATATTCCCATGGATCTTTGTGTGCAAAATTTACTTTATTTTTAGTGCAAACACAAAGTAAAGTTAGTGTCTTTAATAAATTCACTGGAACATCATCACACTCATGCCCTTTTGTTTAATTTATTTATTTGTTTATTTATCCAAGAAGGTCACCTTGAAATCCAGATCTTCTTCTGGGAAGTCCACGTCAAAATGACACCAACTAAAAACACACTGAGAATATAAACACAATTTAGAAAAGACAATAAAAGAAGAGTAAGACTGAATAAAAGTGACATTTTAACTCTTAAAGAACTACTACTATATTGCATCAACTCCAACAGGAATTTTTCTGATGTGATTTATCACCGTTTATTCTAATATCCTTTGCATTTTACATATTTTTCAGTGTAAATCATATATTTTCCTATAATTATTTCACTGATCATGTAGATGTTCATAAAAGCTCAGAATAAATTCAAAGGTTTTTACATTTAAAAAAAGGAAACAGATGTTTTCAGTCAGATCTACCATTAAAGGTGGATTCGGAGATCTTAGAAAAATGGTTCGAGCTTCATTTTGAAAATACTCCATTCAAAAGTCCAAACCCCTTTCTTCAGACATCCCCCTGAAGCCACGCCTCCAGAGTACTGGCACACGCAATGCCTACCTTTAACTGAACATAAAAACAAACGTCTACAACACAGGTGTCAAACACATGGCCCACGGGCCAAAACCGGCCCACCCAGCGGTCCAGTCTGGCCTGTGAAACACAAAACATACACTGGAGATGTTAATCATTGGTGTCAAAATCAGTTGAGTTCAGGTTCCACTTACAGACCAGTTCAATCTGCGGTGGGTAAGATCAGTCAAATACTGTCAGAATAATATATAAATAAGGACAGCTACAACATTTTGTCTTTGTTTTGGTGTAAAAAAAAAAAAAAAAAGGAAAATTAGCCTATATGAAAATGTTTACATTTACAAATGATACTTTCACAACAAATATGAATAACCTGAACAAATACAGCTGTGGAAAAATGTATTAGACCACCCCTTGTTTTTTTCAGTTTGTTCATTTCAATGCCTGGTCCAGCTAAAGGTACATTAGTTCAAAAATTCATGGGAAGGAACATTTCTCGGACTAAAAAGGAGTTTGTTCAAGGTGCTCTTTGGAAAAAGGGATTCATAAAGTAGATATCAAACTGGAAGAAAAATCCAAGGCACTCCCTTTAAACATTAAAATGTCTTTATTAACATGGCACCATGCCCAGTGGAGGTCCAGTGGAGGTCCAGTGGAGGTCCGGTTGTGATGCACACGTCGAGTTTTTTCAGCCCGCGGGGCTTTTGTGGAATTATTTGACCCAACCCGACCCATAAATAAACTGACATTCATTTGACCCAACCCATGAGAAACCCGCTTCACATCACTAATGCACGGCACCGAACGCACCCCCATATAATATATAATACCAGGACGGACCTGTCCACAGACACACTATAGCAGTAGAAAATATAAAGGTCTAATTTGTCCCACAGTCTGAATTTGGAAAGTACAAAAAGGATCCTAAAGTTATTCAGAGTCAAAGGCGTCATAGTTGTTTTAGTTCAGGTTCCACATTCAGACTAACTCTGATCTACAGTAAAATAATAGAATAAGAACCTGTAAATAATGACTCCAAATTTAAATGAAAATTTCATTGTAAAAAGTTTGTATCGGATCGGTATTGGATCGATATCGACAAAACTAATCCCAAAAAAGGATCGGATCAGAAGCAAAAAAGTCCAGATCGGGACATCACTAATTGAAAAAAACATTGGAATGGCAATCGATTAAAGTTCACTCTCTGAGAGGACATGACTGTGTTTTGACCTTGAATATTCCACCTGTTACTGAATCTGTTATGTCTTTGTAGATCCATTTTACATTATTTCATATTTTGTATGTTTTTTATTTATTTTTGTTCATTTTCTCCACTGTCATTGATCCAACTCCATGGGTTTTACTGGTGAATCAATGTTGTAGAAGATGATGGTGCTTCCACGGTACCTACAGAGCCTCTGAACGTCCAAATATAGTCATATCTGATGACCATGAAAAGATGAATTGTATTTTACATCAATTATTAACAGGATTAGTGGATCAGAAGTTATTGAATATTTTAGGTCAGTTGATGGTTTCGGTGTTTGGTGGATGTTTGGTTCTTTAAGGGTTAAACCAGCCGATGTTGACATTTTCTCGAAGTTGATGGTTTCTTTCACATCCTGATACGTGAAACAAACCAAACACAAACATCACATCTGCAGTACTGAAGTGTTTATGGCTGTGTTTACTCACTCGCTGCTGAAATCCCACAGATATTTTCACCTCCTGTGCGATAAGAGACGAGCCAACGTCGAAGTAAAGTCGACATCATGTCATTTCCTGAAGCGGCAGCAGCTGCAACGTTGTCATGTTTTAATAATAAACCTCCGTCCTGCTGCTCCTACGAGGTGTTTAATGACCTCACAATGTTTGTCAGAAACGAAGCTGAACTTTAGAAAAAATCTCAAACTAAACAAAGAGCAGAGGCTGGTCGTCGTCTGACAGCTTTCAACACAACACAAAATCACTTCGGAGACTTGTCACCTTTAGCGGCGCCACCTCCGTCTCCCTTCATCAACATACGAACGTCAAAGAAACCAAACACCAGGCTGACAGCCGTTCGCCCGCAGGCGTCGACGCTCGGCAATATTTACATAAACGTCACCGGGGAAACGGCGGCGGCGGCGTGGCGTTACACTGTCACCGCCGATTCACAACCAGACAAATGTAAAAAAAAAAAAAAAAGACTCACAACCGCCTCAAGGTTCAAGAAAAAGAAAGAAGACACAGGGTTAGAAAAGGAGATGCACATAAAATAGTGAAGATTCACGAACAACAACACCGGACCAAAACATGACAACAAACACAACCTACAACCATGGAAAAATAAACACAACCTACAACCATGGAAAAAAACAACAAACAAAACCAACAACAATGGAAAAAACAACAAACACAACCTACAAAAATGGAAAAAAAAAACTACAAACACAACCTACAACCATGGAAAAATAAACACAACCAACAACCATGGAAAAAAACAACAAACACATCCAACATCCATGGAAAAATAAACACAACCAACAACCATGGAAAAAACAACAAACACAACCTACAACCATGGAAAAAACAACAAACACAACCAACATCCATGGAAAAAAACATAAACACAACCTACAACCATGGAAAAAACATCAAACACAACCTACAACCATGGAAAAAACAACAAACACAACCTACAACCATGGAAGAAAACACAAACACAACCTACAACCATGGAAAAAACAACAAACACAACCTACAACCATGGAAAAAAACAACAAACACAACCTACAACAATGGAAAAAACAAACACAACCTACAACAATGAAAAAAACAACAAGAAAAGCTCTCGGAGAGCGCAGACCTCTGCCAAGACAGATCTGTGTGTGTGTGTGTGTGTGTGTGTGTGTGTGTGTGTGTGTCCAATCACCATCAAAATGGAATCATTTCTTCCTTGTGCCAGTATCAACATTTACTGAAAATTTTATGAAAATCCATCCATAACTGTTTGAGTTATCTTGCTAACAAACAAACATGCAAACAAACAAACACGCAGGCAAACACAATGCAAAGCGATCACAATACCTTCTGGTGGAGGTAACAAACACAACCTACAACCATGGAAAACAACAAACAAAACCTACAACAATGGAAAAAAAAAACTACAAACACAACCTACAACAATGGAAAAAACAATAAACAAAACCTAAGACAACAGAAAAACAGCAAACACAACCTACAACAACAACAACAACAACAAAAACCTACAAACACAACCTACAACAAAAAACAACAAAAAAAAAAAACTTTCAATAAAAATACTCACTAAAGGCAGTTCTACCATATATTAATTTGATTTAAACACATGTAAATCATTTATTGATTCAATTTTCAACAATTTCAACAAAAATCAAATAAATAATTTGATCTTAAAATGAGAAAAGGTTTTTTTTTTTTTTTAAATTGTTTTAAAGTTTTGTTGTTTTTTTTAAGTAATGATTCGGACATAAAATACTCTTACAAACTTAAAGAACACTGTTGGTAAATTATAAAACTCACTAGAGAACACAAACGTACTTCTGTAGGTGGAATGATTCTGTTTTCTGATTGGTCAGTGCAGGTGGTCTGAGGCTGACCTGGTGGTAATTAGCTGGAAGGTGTGTGGGCGGAGCCAAGAGGGGCTGAGAAGGAAAACTGAGCATCCGTCATCTTTAGTTTCACATGTTCATTTAATGGCTGAAACAGTGTGTAAGTCGGTGTTAGACACTAATTCTTGTCTGTAGTAGTTGTGGTGTTTGTCCTTCAGTGTGTTTGTGGACTTAAACTGAAGAGGACGTCACTACTGTCTTCAGGGAAGTAGTTACAGGTGGGGCTGCACGATTAATGGATTTTAAACCGAAATTGGATTTTTTAATTGGGGTGATTTTTAAAAAAGGGAAATCGTAAAATCGATTTCATCTGTCTCGTGCCTCCAGGCCACGCGCCTGCGAGCTACCGTAGGCTCCTCCTCCTATCAGTGACAGCGGTCTGTCACAGAAGTCCGTGTAATGACTTTCAATGTGTTCATGAGCCCGCAGTACTTATAGCAATGTAAGCCGAGGCTTCACGCACGGATCCCACAGCTGAAATAGAACTGCATGCGGATCCCTCATCTTCCGTTGTCCCGGATCCGTACCGTACTGTCTTCTTCCGAACCAGGTCCGGGTCTCGGGGTCATCAGCCTCAGCAGAGGAGCCCACACAGCCCTGTGCCCACACACATGCACCTGCTCCACAGATAGAATCCCTCCAGTGTGTCCTGGGTCGGTCTGTTCCACGCACGGATCCTCCAGTTTAAATAGAACCACATGTGGATCACTCATATTAACCTGGTCCATGCACACAACTGATGCCTGTCACTGACTGACACTGGTATCACTTCTGTGGCCCAGATACCCCAAAAGAAAAAAAAAAAAAAAAAAAAAAAAAAAAAAAAAAAAAAAAAAAAAAAAAAAAAAAATATATATATATATATATATATATATATATTTTAAATAATTAGTTTAGTCCTCTTACTTGCTAAATTTTTCATTCACAAATGTAAGTTCTGTAACACAAAACCACATATTATTTATTTTTTGAAAGATGTTGAACTTTATTTAAAGCTTTATTTAAGCCCTAACCCCAAACCCTAACCCTAACCCTAGCCCCAAGCCCTAACCTCAAGCCCAAACCCTAACCCCAACCCCAAACCCTAATCCCAAGGCCTAACCCCAACCCTAACCCCAACCCCAAGCCCTAACCCCAACCCTAACCCCAAGCGCAAGCCCTAACCCCAACCCTAACCTTACCCCAAGCCCTAACCCAAACCCTAACCCCAACTCTAACCCTAACCCCAAGCCCTAACCCTGACCCCAAGGCTTAATCCCAATCCCAAACCATAACCCCAAATCCTAACCCCAAACCCTAACCCCAAGCCATAACCCCAACCCCAAGCCCTAACCCTAACCTCAGCCCCAAGCCCTAACCCCAAGCCCTGACCCTACCCCAACCCTAACCCCAACCCTAACCCCAACCCTAACCCTATCCCTAATTCCAAACTCTAACCCCAACCCCAGGCCCTAACCCCAAGCCCTAACCTCAAACCCTAATCCCAACCCCAAACCCCAACCCGAACCCCAAGCCCTAACCCCAAGTCCTAACCCCAAACCCTAACCCCAAGCCCTAACCCCAAGCCCTTATCCCAACCCCAAACCCTTACCTGAAACTCTAACCCCAAGCCCCAACCCCAAGCACTACCCCAACCCTAACCCTACCCCCAAGCCCTAACCCCAACCCTAACCCTAATTCCAAGACCTAACCCCAACCCCAAACCCAAGACCTAGTCCCAAACCCAAGCCCTAACCCCAACCCCAAGCCCTAACCTCAAGTCCTAACCCCAAGCCCTAACCCCAACCCTAAACCCTTACCCCAAACCCTAACCCCAACCCTAAACCCAAACCCCAAGACCTAACCCAAAGTTCTAACCCCAAGCCCTACTCCTACCCCTACCACCATTGGTTCAGGTTGGATGGGGGGTAATAACAATGTGAACATACATGCGTAAAACTTATAATGCGTAAATATAACATGCCAATTACCAGTGGCGTGTTATATTTACACGAGTCGTGACATCAGGTTGTTTAAAATAGTGTCAGTGTTTGTCAGACATGTAAAAACATCCTGTTTCCAGTTCTGTTGAACTAAAACAGTCTTTATTTTTACTCTATTACTGTTTGGACTCTGGGTAAATTATGTTGCAAATGTAAACTAGGACATTTATTTTGTTTGTTTTTGTTTCACTCTTATAAACACACAGATATATATCATAGGTTATTAAGATTAATATATTGATTATCGCAGTATCGCCATATCAAGATATTATCGTAATCGTGAGCCATGTATTGCTTATCGTATCATATCATCAGGGTGTGATTTGTCAAAAAAACAGAGGAGGGAGGGTTTTTTTTTTTTTTGGTTGGGGAGGCAGTTTTATACGTGGGGTGCAGACCATAACTAATGTAACTAATTCTGGCGTGAAAAAAAAAAGTGAAACTTTCCATCCTTTCATTGTCCAAATCTCTGGTTCTGTTCCTCTATTAAACAGCTGATCTCACACCAGATGTTCCCACCTTCTAACCTGTATCCACTGGACCCCCTCCACTGCTCTATGCCCCCCCCCACAAATGCTGGGCCTCATGAATTCGTCACCCCCCCCCCCCCCCCCCCTCCTTTATGGCACCCCTGTGCATGGGGACATTCGCGAATTCTGAGACTGACAGGTAACAAATGACTGTTTATTTTTGTGCATTATTGTCATGAGACAGACAGTGTACTTTTGTGTCTGATATGTGTATTATTGTTATGAAATGGACAGAGTTTATTTTAATGTGAAATGCTGCTGCAAACTGACACTGTCCTTGATATGTGCAGGAAGTTTTCTGTTTTAGTCACAATTTAGTTTGATATGTGAGGATTTTGGAGTCACTTATGGGATCTGACAGAGGGATTTAGGGCAGATGAAGGATGGAGTAAGGGGGCGGGAGATTATAAATTAAACTTCATCCCACTCCTTTTCGAATGATTTACTTTCTTTTTTAAATAATTCTTTTGTTGTTTGATTTTATTGCAATATTCTAAATAAATAAATAAATAAATAAATAAACAGGTGAACAGGTGAACACTAGTGTCAATAATGTAGGATATAGGTAGAAGAAAAATGACACAACCTGATGGGATTTACAGCACGGTGGTCACCCGCCCTCCAAGGATGAAATTCATTGAGCAGAAGTAGGAATGGAAAAACCAGAGGGGGGGTTGATCCCCACCATCCCCACCAACAAATCGCACCCTGCTTATCATATCGTATCATGAGGTACCCTGACGTTCCCAGTCCAATTATTTCCACATCTGAAAAGTCGTGGGAAGAAGAAAATACTTATTTCATCTCACAACTTTTCACTTAGTCCCAACGTGATACCATGAATTGCGTACAGATAACGCACCAATTATAAGTGGCGCGTTATCTGTACGCGTTATAAGCTTTCAGCGTATACATTTACAGTGTATAAAATAGCACGCCATTAGCAGCTAGCACAATTAGAGGTTAGATTTAGGGTTAGCGATTAACGTGATTAGCGGCTAGCGCAAGGAGTGGTTAAGGTTAGTGATTAGCGCGATTTGCATCTAGTGCATTGACACACCATCAAATGGTGATAAATAACATGTGAAAGGATGAAAATGCGTACATATACTCTCCTGTTTTACTCTACGGTGTCCTTGAGTGCCAAGAAAGCCGCCTATAAATAAAATGTATTATATTATTATTATTATTATTATTATTATTATTATTATTATTATTATTATTATTATATAGCACACCAAATGCAATAAACTGGCATCACATACAACATGATTTCATGAGATCAGTTTGCTTAATCCTGTGTTACAACGTTTCAACATTACCGAAAAAATAACAATAACAATATTATTCTTATTATTACCGTTTTCCCCTCACACCCAAAAAAATACACAGGAGAAAACCCACCGATATTCTACCATTTTGGTCAATATATCAGTATAAAATAATCTCTTTATACGTTTGATTAAATTAAATTTGACGAAATGATTAAAGATGTTTGAGGAAAATAAGTTAAAAAAGGACTGTGTTTAAAGATCATATGGATTAATTTTAATTTGTCACATTAAAAACTGTCCTTACAAATTCTGCCTGATTTATAAACGATGTACATTATTTATTAATACATTGTTTTTGTTTATCATATCTTGATTTATCTATTTGATCGTATTTCTATTTATTTTCAGATGTACCGGTTATTTAATTTAAATGAAGTTTTGTGTTAATTTGTACTTATTTTCATTTCATTTTCTGTGGGTACATCCTAATTTAAAGGTGTTTTCTATAACTCAAGTTAATGCTTTTGTTAAACATCACAGTGAAAACAGTCAATGATGTCAAATATTGTGAATAAATCCAACCCCAGTTTGATTCATTATTATTAGACTCACAATAAAAAAGGCTTTGAAGGTGAAAGCAGTTTGAATATACTCATAATATCATATTTTTACATCATATTTTCATCTCATTATTCACCCGTTGTGATTTAATGATACATAATATTTAGTAATGTCTTAAAAAACAGTAAAATGAGCCAAATTATTCAGTAAATGTAACTAAATTTAAACATTTAAATATATCTGAACTATGTCAGATGGACCCCATATTTTAATATTAATATGATTTAATTACAAATATGATCCTGTTATTGTTTTCAGTCTAAACATGTGCATAAATTAAAGCCTGTTTCAGATTTCCTTCAGACAAACCTGTTCCTCCTGCAGATGAGGTTCTGAAGGTCCAGGTTCTGTTGGTTCTGTTGGTCCTGGTCCTGGTCCTGGTCCTGGTCCTGGTGATCAGTGTGGGTGAACAGTGAAGGTGCAGTTCCAGCGTGGAGCCGAGGAGGGCGCCGTCACATCAGACAAACGGAAACCTGACACCACAGGAACACAAACAAACAACAAACAAACAACAAAGACAACAAGAGAGTACGGATCAGAACCAGGACCAGGACACAGACCAGGACCAGGACCAGGATACAGACCAGGACCAGAATACAGACAAGAACCAGGACCAGGATACAGACCAGGACCAGGATACAGACCAGGACCAGAATACAGACCAGCACCAGGATGCAGACCAGAACCAGGACCAGGATACAGACCAGGACCAGAATACAGACCAGAACCAGGACCAGGACCAGGATGAAAAACAGGGAGCAGTACGGATCAGAACCAGGACCAGGATACAGACCAGGACCAGGATGAAAAACAGGGAGCAGTACGGATCAGAACCAGGACCAGGATACAGACCAGAACCAGGATACAGACCAGGACCAGGATGAAAAACAGGGAGCAGTATGGATCAGAACCAGGGCACAGGCCAGGACCAGGATACAGACCAGGACCAGAATACAGAGCAGGACCAGGACCAGGATACAGACCAGGACCAGGCTACAGACCAGAACCAGGATACCGACCAGGACCAAGGACAAGGATACAGACCAGAACCAGGACCAGGATGAAGACCAGGACCAGGATGAAAAACAGGGAGCAGTACGGATCAGAACCAGGATACAGACCAGATCCAGGACCAGGATACAGACCAGAACAAGACCAGGATGAATACCAGGACCGGGATGAAAAACAGGGAGCAGTACAGATCAGAACCAGGATATAGACTAGAACCAATGCCAGGATGAAGACCAGGACCAGGATACAGACCAGAACCAGGATACAGACCAGAACTAGGGTACATACCAGAAACAGGATACAGACCAGAACCAGGACCAGGATACAGAACAGGACCAGGATGAAAAACAGGGAGGGTCGTGCAGTACAGATCAGAACCAGGATATGGACCAGGACCAGGATACAGACCAAAACCAGGACCAGGACACAGACCAGAACCAGCATACAGGTCAGAACCAGCATACAGACTAGAACCAGAACCAGGAGGAAAACCAGGGAGGGTCGAGCAGTACGGATCAGAGCCAGGATACAGACCAGGACCAGAACAGTCATACAGACCAGAACCAGAACCAGCATACAGACCAGAACCAGCATACAGACCAGAACCAGGACCAGGATGAAGGCCAGAACCAAGATGAAAAACAAGGACGAGAGAACATGACGGATCAGAACCAGAATACAGACCAGAACCAGGATACAGACTAGAACCAGGACCAGGATGAAGACCGGGACCAAGATGAAGACCCAGAACCAGGACAAGGATGAAAAACAGGGATGGATGAACATAACGGATCAGAACCAAGATACAGACCGGAAACAGCATACAGATCAGGACCAACATACAGACCAGGATGAAGACCAGAACCAGGATACAAACCAGGACCAGGATCAGCATACAGACCACAACCAGCATACAGACCACAACCAGGACCAGGATACAGACCTCAACCAGCATACTGACCACAACCAGGACCAGGATACAGACCAGAACAAGGATACAGACCAGAACCAGGACCAGGATACAGACCTCAACCAGCATACTGACCACAACCAGGACCAGGATACAGACCAGAACAAGGATACAGACCAGAACCAGGACCAGGATACAGACCACAACCAGCATACAGACCACAACCAGGACCAGGATACAGACCAGAACCAGGACCAGGATACAGACCACAATCGGCATACAGACTAGAACCAGGACCAGGTTACAGACCACAACCAGGACCAGGATACAGACCACAATCGGCATACAGACCAGGACCAAGTTACAGACCACAACCAGGACCAGGATACAGATCAGAACCACTATACAGACCCAACCAGGACCAGGATGAAGACCACATCCAGCATACAGACCAGAACCAGGACCAGGATGAAGACCAGAACCAAGATGAAGACCTAGAGGCAGGATGAAAAACAGGGAGGGTCGAGCAGTACAGATCAGAACCAGGATACACACCAGAACCAGGACCAGGATGAAGACCCAGAACCACCAGAACCAGGATGGAAAACATGGATGGTTGTACATGATGGATCAGAACCAGGACCAGGATGAAGACCAGAACCAGGAGGTAAGTTATCAGAACCCAGCTGAAGACCAGAATCAGGATGAAGATCAGATCCAGGATGAAGACCAGAACCAGGATGAAGATAGAAACTGGAGTGGAGCCACACTGGAGGATGGACCAGTGAGACCACTGACCTGAGCAGATAAACCTCTGGTTCCGACCTTTATCGACTCGTGACCTCATTTTAACGTCACAGATTTGTGCTGACTCTGTTCAAAACACAGACGTTTGTCTCAGCAGTCCCAGTGGGGTCAGGCAGGTGAACACACCTGTCCACTCTGTGTCCACTCTGTGTCCACTCTGTGTCCACTCTGCTTTAGCTCACCGGCCGACAGGCCGTAGACTACTGTCGTCATGTGGCATCAGGTGGAGTCTGTCGTCTGTTACAAACATTTCAATCATCTTCTTCTCCAAAACTACAATTCCGATTGACTTCAAACTTGGTATACAGCTTCTTTATGATGATGTCAACAAAACTTAGTGAAATTATTTGGATCCGGATCTGATTCTGGATTTGGTGCCACTTTGAAAAATGTCCCCATTATAGGAGATAGGAAGTGGATGGATGCAATAACTCAGTAAATATAAATGCTATCCAGTGTAAATTTCTACAGTCCAGCCCTGATGGGGAGATGACCAAAACATAATGTCCACATGCTGATCAGGATCTTCTTCTGGATCTGGAACTTATGGAAAATTTAACACAGGCTCTTATGGGGAAAACATTTCAATCATCTTCTTCTCCCAAACTCCAGTTCTGATTGACTTCAAACTTGGTATACAGCTTCTGTATGATGATGTCAACACAAGGGATTGAAATTATTTCGATCTGGATCTGATTCTGGATTTGGTGCGACTTTGAAAAATGTTCCCATTATAAGAAATAGGAAGTGGATTGATCCAATAAATCAGTATCAATGATATCAAGTTGGAATTTGAATTTTCTCCAGATCTGATTGGAATATGACCAAAACATGGGCTGTTTCTGTAATAGAATACATACACAGAACTGGGTGATAATAAATGACATCTGGATACATTTCCCAAAGCTTTTCATTTGGCCGGTACGCTCCAGGGCCACTGGTCCTGTTTTTCTGACTGTGACTGTGTTCAGGCAGGTAGAAGTAACGCACATGGTCACATGATCAGGTCAATCCACATAATGTCCTGCATTTTATTGAACTGGATTTTTACAGGAAAAGTGTGTGGGATTTGAATTATAATTATATTGAATTATTAAAAAATATTTGTTATCAGTCATTTTTTTTTTTTTTTAATCAATTACTAGAAATTTTGGGCGACCCCATGTGGGGTCTCGACCCTAAGATTGAAAAACAGTGAGTTAAAGGGTTAAAGAGAGAGGGACAAAGGAGGAGAGAGAGAGAGAGAGAGAGAGAGAGAGAGAGAGAAAGAGAGAGAGGGATAAAGGAAGAGAGAGAGAAAGAGAGAAAGAGAGAGAGGGATAAAGGAAGAGAGCGAGAAAGAGAGAAGGTGGAAACAGAGGCAGACACATGGATGGAACAAACTGAACTAAAGCTGTTAAAAACTACAACAGATGGTGTTAGAATAACTACCAATAACTAGTACAAATACACGCAAGTGTTAATACTAGTACTACAAATACAAGTACTAGCAGTGGGCATACTACTACTACTAAAAATACAAGTACTACCAGTGGATATACTAGTACTACAAATACAAGCACTAGCAGTGGATATACTACCACAACAAATACTAGTAATACCAGTGGATAGACTAGTACTACTAATACAAGTATTAACAGTGGATATACTACTACTACAAATAAAAGTACTAACAGTGGATATACTACCACAACAAATACTAGTACTACCAGTGGATAGACTACTACTACTAATACAAGTATTAACAGTGGATATACTACTACTACAAATACAAGTACTAACAGTGGATATACTACCACAACAAATACTAGTACTACCAGTGGATAGACTAGTACTACTAATACAAGTATTAACAGTGGATATACTACTACTAAAAATACAAGTACTACCAGTGGATATACTACTACTACAAATACTAGTACTACCAGTGGTATACTACTACTACAAATACTAGTATTAACAGTGGATATACTACTACTACAAATACAAGTATTAACAGTGGATATACTACTACTACAAATACAAGTACTAACAGTGGATATACTACTACTACTAAAAATACAAGTACTACCAGTGGATATACTACTACTACAAATACTAGTACTACCAGTGGTATACTACTACTACAAATACTAGTATTAACAGTGGATATACTACTACTACAAATACTAGTATTAACAGTGGATATACTACTACTACAAATACAAGTATTAACAGTGGATATACTACTACTACAAATACTAGTACTGCCAGTGGATAGACTAGTACTACTAATACAAGTTTTAACAGTGGATATGCTACTACTACTACAAATAGAAGTATTAACAGTGGATATACTGCTACTACAAATACAAGTACAACCAGTGGATATACTACTACTACTACAAATACTAGTACTACCAGTGGATATACTACTACTACAAATACTAATACTACCAGTGGATATACAACTACTACAAATACAAGTATTAACAGTGGATATACTACTACTACAAATACAAGTATTAACAGTGGATATAGTACTACTACAAATACTAGTACTACCAGTAGATATACAACTACAAATACAAGTATTAACAGTGGATATACTACTACTACAACTACAAGTATTAACAGTGGATATACTACTACTACAAATACTAGTACTACCAGTGGATATACTACTACTACAAATACAAGTATTAAAACTGGATATACTACGACTACAAATACTAGTACTACCAGTGGATATACTACTGCTACAAATACAAGTACTACCAGTGGATAGACTAGTACTACTAATACAAGTTTTAACAGTGGATATACTACTACTACAAATACTAGTACTACCAGTGGATATAGTACTACTACAGGGTGGGGAAGCAAAATTTACAATGAACATTTAGTTGTTTTTTCTCAGCAGGCACTACGTCAGTTGTTTTGAAACCAAACATATATTGATGTCATAATCATACCTAACACTATTATCCATACCTTTTCAGAAACATTTGCCCATATGAGTAATCAGGAAAGCAAACGTCAAAGAGTGTGTGATTTGCTGAATGCACTCGTCACACCAAAGGAGATTTCAAAAATAGTTGGAGTGTCCATAAAGACTGTTTATAATGTAAAGAAGAGAATGACTATGAGCAAAACTATTATGAGAAAGTCTGGAAGATACTATTAAAGAAGAATGGGAGAAGTTATCGCCCGAATATTTGAGGAACACTTGCGCAAGTTTCAGGAAGCGTGTGAAGGCAGTTATTGAGAAAGAAGGAGGACACAGAATAAAAACATTTTCTATTATGTAAATTTTCTTGTGGCAAATAAATTCTCATGAATTTCAATAAACTAATTGGTCATACACTGTCTTTCAATCCCTGCCTCAAAATATTGTATATTTTGCTTCCCCACCCTGTACAAATACTAGTATTAACAGTGGATATACTACTACTACAAATACTAATATTAACAGTGGATATACTACTAGTTCTACAAGTGGATATACTAGTACTACAGTTGTTAGTACCAGTGCTATAAACCTTTCATCAAACATCTGTTGTAAATACATAAGGTGGATTCACTTCAGATCCGCCCATGTGTGTCCAGATCACGATAGAATCCCGTTAACGGCCTCGGGGGCGTGTCTTCCTCCACCTCGGCATCGGCTCCGCCCCCCTGATGCTCGCTTCTTCTGTTTTCTCCAACGCTGGGTTCGTTTTCACACAGTTCCATCATCTTCGTCTGGCTCCGGTTTTTCAGGATGTACACCGTTTAACCCTTTAAAGCCTCCAGTTAGATCGAGAACATGTTTTTCCATCTGAGAAAACACACACACACACACACACACATGGCGTGGGGATAAAAGCCTGGTGTTTGTGTTTTTAATGTTTTGTCAGAGCGAGGTACAGTTTTTAGAGGATGTGAAAATCATTAAGACAAACTGTAACATGCGGGAGGCGTGACCCGTAACCCGCGCGCTGACACGTTCGGAGGCGTCCCGCGGCGCGTTCCCGCCCCTCCCCCCGCCCACCGCTGCCCTCTTACTACTGTTGTACCTCGTCGGCAAACTTCCCCTCAAAACATTTGCACAACAACATACAACAACGACGGCAAGTTTAGCGAGAAGAGACGGCGGCTTTTTAGCACGTCGAGAGCTTCTCAAACACCCCACGGTGACGGGAATAGCACCCGCGGCGGGAGGGGGAGGGGATGTAGCGGCGGGTGGTGGGTGTCAAATCTGTCAGAGTGTGTGTTGTGAGGACGAGGGTGTGTGTTGGGCTCCAGTGTGAATGAATGGTGTGTGTTCGCTTTTACCGCAGCGTCGTGTGAATAACAGAGTAACTGAGCCATGTGTGTGAGATGAAGACTCAACCGTCATGTGTAAACTCTGGTATTTTAAGAACTTTATGAAGGAGCGTCTGCGCGGCGGCGGCGATTCAGCAAATTACACCAGAAACAAACAGACGACGACCCAGTAACACCATATTTAATGGAAAGACAGTAGAGACGGAGTGGTTGGTTCCACCGGTTTATTTATTTATGGGACATTTTAAGGTGAAAGGAACAGAAATAAGAGTGATGGAAGTTCTGCAGAACAGATTTAGTGGTCTTGATCTTGTCCTGGTCTCGGTCGTGTCATGGACTCAGTTTTGTCTTGGTTTCGGTCTTGTCCTGGTCTCGGTCCTGTCCTGGTCTCGGTCCTGTCCTGGTCTCGTCTCGTCCTGGTCTCGGTCTTGTCTTGGTCTTGGTCCTGTCCAGGGCTCGGTCCTGTCCTGGTCTCGGTCTTGTCCTGGTCTCTGCAGTTCCAGGTCACCTTTAACCCTCAAAGGCCCAGACCAGGTCCACCTCCTCTATGTGGGGTCAGGTACAGAGCCAGGACACTAGGCTCCTACATTTGTAATGTGTGCTGGATCATAAATGACCTTGATAGTGCAGAGAATGGCATAACTATTATTAGCCACAGTATAATGTGACGTATACTGTCATTTTCAACATATTAGTGTCGATACCTGGACGTTGATGCTGTGGAAGGACTTCCTCTGAACATAGTCCCTTGGTTTTGTGCAGGAGCAGTGATAAGAATGTGTGTTCTATCTACACACACTATTACATTTGGAAGACCAGCAAAATGAAGATTATCACTGATCTGAGACTGAGTTTACAGCAGAATGTCCCTGACATCATTTAAAATATAATTTAGGATTTAATATAGAGTGTAACATTGAAATTATAATGATAGACTTTATGTCCAACATAAGGAGGAATAACATAGAAAGGTGAACAAAAAGGAAAAAAAAATACAAATTTAAACAGAACAGTCTAAAATATTGAAGGTAATCATCAGCAAAACAAAAATAAGTCCCATACTGTACAGTTATTTCACTGTGGCTCTTTAACAACACTTTATGTCTGAAATGAAGTAGGAAGAAGCTGAACTTACATTGTTCAACCCCAGATACACAGACATGGATGAATAGATATTCATCAGGAAATGATAGCGCATCTACTCCGTCTGAAAATCCTCTCCTGACGTTAAATCGCTGCGTATTAACTGTGCCTTTAAATCTTTGGGATCGCGTTTGTCCGGACAGTCCATGTCTAACAGCATGTTTCAGGTGGAAGGAGACAGGTGAAGCTCGGGGTTTCTTAAAGAAAACCTGCCACTGAGCAGGTTATGTTCACAGAGTAAGTTACCATGGTAACAGACTCAGGGTTTCCCTCATCTCAGGGTTCACATATTTGGAGTTTTCACAGAACTCGCTTTCTGGAACAGGCCCCTGTTGTGTTGTTTTTGTGTTGTGTTTGTGTTGTGTTTGTGTTGTTGTGTCTGTCTTATATTAACTCTGTCTCAGTGTCTCTGTTTTGGACACGTCTCCTGTTGTTGTCCCACAGTCCGTTCTCTTTCAGATCCTCAGTTCTGGTCCGCTCTGGTTTTTTTGGCCTGTGTTTGTGGCGTTCGTGTCACCCCATGTGCTCTCGTCCTCGCTGTCTCGGTGTTTGTGGACCCACAGATGGAGCGGCGCGCTGAAACTGTGGACGTCATGCAGGTTGACACGTCTCCGTTGGACCGCTGAACCCAAACGCCGGGACCGTTTCATCCATCGAATGCATTTAATGACCGTACAAACTCACCGCGTCCCTGGAACATCAGCAACACTCGTCCACCTACTGCCGTTCTCACATCCGTCTCCATGGCAACCCCATTAATTTACAGTCTAATATATGATGTGAGCTGCTGTGTTTGCTCCCTCACACCTTAATCATTCCTGCCTGGTCTCCTTTGTAAACATGGGTCTGTAAACCTGAACCTTGGACCTCCACTGAACCTTTATGACCAGAATAATCTGTCAGACGGTGACGTGTGCATCAGGAAACGCTGCGGTGACGACCGGGCTATAACGGCAGGAGGAGGAAGAATCTGGAACCAGGGATTAGACCTGTGGTTTAGAGGAAGACAAGGAGAAGAGGGAGGTGCATGAGAGTAAATGACAACAGAAAACAGACACACAGCTGGAAAAACAAACACAGACTGAAGATGGATGGATGGATGGATGGATGGATGGATGGATAGCCTTTATTGTCACTAAACATGTATAATGACATTTAAAAGCAGCTCCTTTCAGTTCAAACATAAAAAAAAACAATAGATTTAAATAAATAAATAAATGTATCCTGAGATAAAATAGTTTAAAAAAGTTAGAAATACAGTAAAAAGTATTTAAAAATGCACAGTATTGTGGTCAGAATGATATGATTTTGCACAGAAGTAGTAAATATTGATTTCACAGTAGGTGGTTCAGAGGTGGTCTGGGGGGTTCTGGGGGGTCTGGGGTTCTGGGGGGGTTGGACTGGGATGTCAGTGCATGTGTGGGTTCAGAGTGGTGATGGTTTTGGATAGAAAGTGTTTCTCTGTTTGTCTTGGTTCTGATGCAGCTGTAGATCCTCCCTGAGGTCGAACTGGTCGGCCCTGTGGTGGTAGTGTGCTGAGGCAGTGGGAGGTGGAACCACACCAACATGCTCTTGGGTTTGTGTAAAACCTCACATAACGACTGAATGGCATGTTGAATGTATCTGATGTAGGAGTGTTTGTGTACGTTTCTATTTGTTTTTAGTTGTTTTTTAGTCCAAACGTCTGATGGACTGTTGGGATCAGCTGTTCGTCCATTCTTCGTCTGTAAAGAGTTTTTCCAGAATCTTCTTCTCTTAAACTGTCGGTCAGAATGACTTTATATTTGTTGTGGAACATCTTTAGGGTCAGGTCTACCAAGTCTGTTCAAAGAATTGGGAAATATTGATATTTTAATTTTTTATGAATGAGGACAAAACTGGACAGAAACTGGACAGAAATTAGACAAAAACTCAACAGAAAATGGACACAAACTGGAGACAAATTGAAGACAAATTGGACAAAAACTGGACAGAAATTGGACAAAAACTCAACAGAAAATGGACACAAACTGAACACAAACTGGACAAAAACTGGACAGAAATTGGACAAAAACTCAACAGAAAATGGACACAAACTGGACACAAATTGAAGACAAATTGGACAAAAACTGGACAGAAACCGGGCACAAACTGGACAAAAACTCAACAGAAAATGGACAGAAACCAGAAACACAACTGGATACAAACTGGACAGAATCTGGAGAAAAAACACTGGACACAAACTGGACAACAACTGGACAGAAACCGGAAACAAAACTGGACAGAAACTGGACAGAAACTGGAAAAAACTGGACACAAACTGGACACAAACTGGAAAAAAACTGGACATAAACTGGACATAAACTGGACACAAACTGGACATAAACTGGACATAAACTGGTCACAAACTGGACATAAACTGCACACAAACTAGAAAAAAACTGGACAAAAACTGGACACAAACTGGACAGAACTTGTCCAAATGCGCTGTCCGTCCTCATAGACGGTCTTGGACTGACTCTGTTTCCGTTTGGTGTGTTGATGTTGTTGTTGCTTCATTTCCCTTGGACACATCAAACACTGGTGTGTTCTGTGCGGTTCCGTCCGGTTCCGTTCCATGGCCTGCTGTGGTTCTGTGCAGTTCCTGCTGTGGTTTCCGTGCGGTTCCTGCTGTGGTTCTGTGCGGTTCCTGCTGTGGTTCCGTGCGGTTCCTGCTGTGGTTCTGTTGGTGTGGTCCTCATTCGTGGAGCGTCGGTGATGGTTGGACCTGCTCTGGTGTTTTCTCTGTTTGTGCTGTGGAAGTTTGTTTTTTTTTTCAGCCAAAGCTTCATCTGCTCTGACTCATCGTTTCCTGTTTTAACCCACGGGCCTAAAAATACAGACCATTACTACAGTGCACATGTACAGGCGGCGGCGGCGGCGGCGGTGACGGGCTGAGTCACCGATGGGAAACACAGGCCGAGAGACGACCAGATGAAAACAGACTGTGATAATCTGAAGGAGGGTCCGATCAGTTCAGGTTTAATCTGACAAACAGCACCTGGATAATCCAGGAAGGAGACACACACACACACACACACACACACAAATATAATCACACACACACACATAAATATAATCACACACACACACACACATAAATATAATCACACACACACACACAAATATAATATCACACTCACACACACACACAAATATAATCACACACACAGTTACGCAAACACACACACACTGAGAGACACACAAACACACATTATTACACAAACACACAAACATAATCACACACATAGAAACACACACATGATTACACAAACACACACACAATTACACACACAAACACACAAGTGCACTAATACACAGAAATATAATCACACACAAACACACACTGAGGGACACACAAACATTCATTCATACATTTTCTGAACCCGCTTTATCCTCACTAGGGTCACGGGGGTCGCTTGGAGCCTATCCCAGCTACATAGGGGCGAAGGCGGGGTACACCCTGGACAAGTCACCAGTTCATCTCAGGGCTGAACATATAGAGACAAACAATCACTCTCACATTCACACCTATGGGCAATTTACATTAACCAATTAACCTATCAGTGCATGTTTTTGGATGGTGGGAGGAGCCGGAGTACCCGGAGAGAACCCACGCAGACACGGGGAGAACATGCAAACTCCACACAGAAAGGTCCCACCCCCCGTCGACTGGTGTTGGAATCGAACCCAGGACCTTCTGTCTGTGAGGCACAAGTGCTAACCACTGCACCACCGTGTCGCCCCACAAACACACACACACACACACACACAATTACACTAACACACACAAACAAATATAATCACACACAGTGAGAGACACACACACACACTATTAGACACACAAACGCACAAATATAATCACACAAACACACAGAGATACACAAACATACACACATTTAATTACACTAACACAAACACACACCAACAGACGCACAAATACACACACACAATCACACAAACAAACACTAACAAACACACACAATCACATAAACACACAGTCAGATGCACAAACACACACGCACACTTTTAATTACACTAACACAAACACACACCAACAGACGCACAAACACACACACAATCACACAAACAAACACTAACAAACACACACAATCACATAAACACACAGTCAGATGCACAAACACACACGCACACACACACATTTAATCACACCAACACAAACACACCAACAAATACACACACACACACACACACACACACACACATACACCCCAGCAGATGCACAAACACACACAGTCACACAAACACACACACACATTTAATCACACTAACACAAACACACAGCAACAGACGCACAAACACACACACACACACACACCAACAGATGCACAAACACTCACATACATATAATCACACACACACACACACACACATACACACACAGACACACACACACACACACACACCCAATCACACACACCAGCACACATGTATAATCACACACACACACACACACACACACTGGTATAATATCACACACGCACACACACACACACACACACACACACACTGGTATAATCACACACACACACACACACACACACACACACACTGGTATAATCACACACACACACACATGTATAATCACACACACACACACACACACACACAGAGCTATAATCCCGTTCATCCTTGATAATAAATGGAAGTGAACGGAGATGAGGTTGAGGCGTGGGCGGTACAGTGTGTGTCTTTGTGTGTGTGTACTTATGTGTGTGTGTCTGACCATGTGTGTGCGTTGCTATGGCAACCAGCACACTTCAGTCCGGTGTGCGTCAAGTCGACAAAGCGACCACAGTGAGAAATCAGCTCTGATGCAACAGGTGTTTGAGGACAGAGACAGTAACGATCCCAGGACAAGAGGTGATCTGGCAATCAATCAATCAATCAGTCAATTAATGATCTATCTATCAACAAAACTAACAAAAACAACCCAAATGATTAATAAAATGAAAAAAATGAATAACTCATCAAAATAACATGAATAAACTATTTACAAAATAATACATTATGTGGAAAAATAGGCATAAAAATTGGTTAAAATTAGTAAAATAACCAACAAAATGAACAAAAGTGAACAAAGTGATCAATAAGACGAACAAAAAATTATAGTAAACCAATAAAATAAGTCAAGTAAGACACTAACTGAAAAAAATGGAAGAAAATCTAAATCATATAATGAAGAAAAACAAAATTATAAAGAATCAATCAATCTATTGAGTATCTATACATATTCCATTTATATAATACATATTTGACCATGTTCTTGGATTTAATGTATCATTGTCTCATATGACCATTTTAAGAGGATTAAAACTAATGTAAAAGATGATTAAACTGAAATAAAAAGGAGGTTAAAAGATAATAAAAGGAAACTAAAAACGTGTGTTAACAGAATACAACTGAAACCAGTAAAAGAGACAGTCAAACCAAACTAAGAGATGGTTCAGACAGAGTAACACTAGGTAAAACAGATCTAAAAGATGATAAAACCAAACTAAGAGATGGTTCAGACAGAGTAACACTAGGTAAAACAGATCTAAAAGATGATAAAACCAAACTAAGAGATGGTTTAGACAGAGTAACACTAGGTAAAACAGATCTAAAAGATGATAAAACCAAACTAAGAGATGGTTCAGACAGAGTAAAACTAGGTAAAACAGATCTAAAAGATGATAAAACCAAACTAAGAGATGGTTTAGACAGAGTAACACTAGGTAAACAGATCTAAAAGATGATAAAACCAAACTAAGAGATGGTTCAGACAGAGTAACACTAGGTAAACAGATCTAAAGATGATAAACCAAACTAAGAGATGGTTCAGACAGAGTAACACTAGGTAAAACAGATCTAAAAGATGATAAAACTAAACTATTAGAAGGTTAAACCAGACTTACAGATGGTTAAATTAAACTAAAGTATAATAAAACGGAACTAATAGATGATTAAAACAGAGTAAAAATAGGTAAAATAAGTTTAAAAGAGTAAAACTGAACTAAAAGGTGGATAAACTAAAGTAAGAGATGGTTGAAACAGACTAAAAGTTGGTAAAATTAGTAACAAAAAAAAAAAAAAAGAAAAAAAAAAGGCCAAATCTAACTGAAGATGGCTAAAATGGAACTATTCAAAGGTTAAACCAGACTTTAAAGTTTGTTAAACTGGACTAAATTAAATTAAAACCAAACTAAGACTTGATTAAAACAGACTAAAAGTTAAACTAGTATAAAACATAGTAAAACTGAACTAATAGATGGTTAAACTGATTAAAAATAGGCAAAAATAAATCTAAAAGATGATAAAACCAAATGATTTAAAGGTGAAACCAGACTTAAAGATGGTTAAATTAAACTAAAGTATAATAAAACTGTGGATTCAACTCACACGACAAAAATTCAACCAATTATATAAAATAAAAATGGGAGAAGGAGCTACATGTGGAAATGGATGATGCTGATTGGTTCAATATGTGGAAGATACACCAAACATCCACTAGTTCGCAGATCTGGAGGGAGTTTTCTGCTGCGTTTCTTTATCACATCTAAGAAGAAAAGTAAGCAGTTAAACAGACAGCAGAAATGTTGGAGGGAATGTGGAGGATTTTATATAGATCACACACGTTTTTTGGAAATGTGATGAAATAGTTGTGTTTTGGGAAATGGTGTGTAGAGTACTAAAACAAATAATGGAGGATGAGGTTCTAGTGTACTGTGATGTTCTGTATTTGTGTAACTTATCTGATGGGAATGTAGTGGGAAACGACATAAACTTAGTTAAAATACTTTTAGTGGTTGCAAAAAAGCTATTACAAGGAACTGGAGAAGGACAGAAGCACCACCACAGGACCAGTGGATCGCAGTCATTGATGGAATATATACAATGGAAAGGGTGACTGATAGACTGAGACTACAGGAAGCACAAATGGACAAAAAGGGGAATACATGGACTGTTTACAGAGCGAAGAATGATGGAAAGACTGGATAAAAATGTGTTGAAATAGGTATGATGTACCCAAGCAATGTTTGTTTGTTTATCGTTTTTTATTGTTTTGTCAAATATGTGTAAAAAATTTCAATAAAAACTTAAGTGACAAAAAAAATATAATAAAACTAAACTAAGAGATGGTTCAAACAGAGTAAAAGTTGGTAAATCTTGAATCTTGAACTAAGCAAAAGAAATCTTGAATTAAGCAAAATAAATAAATAAATAAATAATAATAATAATCTTGAATTAAGCAAAAAAAAATCTTGAATCAAGCCAAAAAAAAAATTTTTTTAATCAAGCAAAAAAAAAAAAAAAAATCTTGATTTAAGCAAAGAAATCTTGAATTAAGCAAAAAAAATAAAAAATCTTGAATACGCAAAAAAATCTTGAATTAAGCAAAAAAAAATCTTGAATCAAGCAAAAAAAAAAAAAAATCCATCTTCAGAGGACAACTTTATTTCATTAATTCCTTGCTTATATCTATCTATCTATCTATCTATCTATCTATCTATCTATCTATCTATCTATCTATCTATCTATATACACACACACACACACACATATATATATATATATATATATATATATATATATATATATATTAGACAGAGAGAAAGAGAGAGTTTATATAGATGAAAGTGTACAGGGACAGGATGAGACAGGACAGAGGGACAGAGCAGCTAAGTCGTTGCTGTTGAAACCATAACAGTAAGACAAGACAAAACAGACACTGATTATATAATTCTATAATTATATATAATGGGATTATAGAATTCTATAATTCCATTTAAATCAGACAAATGTCCCTCCTTAAGGTGAAAGTGTTTTTTTTTTGTCTTTTCTGTTCATGTTGGTCTGAATGTGGAACCTGAACTAAAGGGATTTTAACGTCCTCAACAGGATTTTGTATTTTGGGCTGGACTGGACCAGGTTTTGGTCCACGGACCGTATGTTTGACACCCCTGTATTACAGCCTTTTTACCCACAATGCATCTGCATCATCAGCGGTTTGCATGATGTGATTATTATATAATGGAGTGTTTATTTATTATCCATTTAGTGCATTTGCAGAAATTCTTTGTGTTTTTCTGCACGTACTCAGTCCTGTATGTTATAAAACAGATGATTGACAGCTGTGATGACCAATCACGGTGCAGACTCGGAAGCCATTGTTCTTTTCAGACTTACAGTAGCAACAGAGCTGATCTAATGATGTGTTTCAGCTTCACGTTACCGTAGAGATGCGAAACAGCATGTCATCGTCTGTCACTTTGGATTATTGATTATTGATTGGTTTATAATTAGTGTGAACTGTGAATGTTATGGATTCAAACACTGGTTGAACAGATGAAGCTTTTTTTTTTTTCTGGGGTTTGAAGCTGAATTCAGTAGAAAAACATGAATGTCACTTCCTGTTGATGGTCTCATGGGATTTGTAGTCTTTTGTAGAAGTTGTTTTTATTGTCCGCTACAGTTTTATCTGCAGTTTCACCTAATTTTAGAGTCAGTTTCATCTCATCTACAAGCAAATTAAGGAGAATTTTTGTGGAAGTAAATCTGTCTTATCAGATTTTGAATTATAAAAGCCACTGAATTTCTATGCACTGAAATTAAGTATCTAATTTTTTTTTCTCTGAATTCAACTATGTTCATAAATTTAGAATTAAAAAAAAAAAAAAAAATCAGATGCAAAAAATTCAGAAGCAAAAAATTCAGACGCAAAAAATTCAGATCACACATCCGGGACACCAAGGATAAATAATCAGTTCTATCTCAAGTCAAACCGACAGCCAGCCAATCAAGTTACGTTAGGGTGGTCATGTGACACCGATACAGGAAGATGGTCAGCGTGGATGTGTGATCTGAATTTTTTGCATCTGAAGTTTTTTGCGTCTGAATTGTTTTAATATCTGATTTACTTTTTATTCTAAATTCATGAACATAGTTGAATTCAGAGACAAAAATTCAGATACTTAATTTCAGTGCAAAAAAAATTCAGTGCTAGAAATTCAGTAGCTTTTAGAATTCAAAATCTGATGAGACAGATTTACTTCCATATATTTCAGAGTTTTCTTTGATCATTTCATTGGTCTTAGTTTGGTATAAGTGGATCCAATGGACTGAAGACATGATCCGGTGTCTGTAAACATGTCTGTGGGCTTCTACAGACTCTTTTTTCTTGTATATTTGTTTTTTTTTTTTTCTGGGCTGAGGTGTTGGATTCTCCCTGGACTCTGAAGTTCATCCATCTGTTGTGTTTGTGACTCATTGGAACCCAGATCCGCCGGTGTCTCCTCAGAATAGCAGCAGGTTTGGGGCTGAAATAAAAGCCTCATCTCCATCATCCATCAGTCCTGCATCCTCCCTCCTCCTCCTCCTCCTCCTCCTCCTCTGAAGCCACTGTTGACGTCCATGGCTCTGTCACCGGTTTCCACGCGGCTCCTCTCCGGTTCGGTCATGTAGTCATTCCGGCTCCAGGCGCGTCCTCGTCCGTCCTCGGTTTCGTCTCCTCTGCGCGTTCACACTTTTCTTTAAGTTCTTTCAGGATTTCGTCTCAGTCGGAAAAGTCGCTGCCTTGTTTTTTTTTTTTTTTTTTTTTTTGGTTTTTTTTTTTTTGTTTGTTTGTTTTTTGCGCATCTTCCCGCCGCTTTTGGCGGAGTTTGCGGCTCCGTGCGTCCGAGCGGGTTCTGACGCGCCCTCCTGCGGCTGCTCCTCCTGGACCCTCCGGTGGTGCTCCTCCGGTGCTCCTCTCCTCCTTCCATCTCCATCTGCACCGTCGTGACTCCCCTGATCGTCTCCTGGAGCGTTGGAACCCACCGGGGACCTGGTTCACATGAGTGCGCCTCCGCTGATCCGTGCGCCCAGCCCGCTCCCGTTCTCTGGGGGGACGAACAACACCGGCACCGGGGGAGGAGGAGGAGGAGGAGGTGGTGGGAGTGCAGGAGGAGGAGGAGGAGGAGGAGGAGGTGGCGGGGTGATCTCCTTCCACATCCAGATCGGGCTGAGCCGGGAGCCGGTGATGCTGGACGCGGCGGAGCTGAGTCTGAGCCAAGTCCGGGAGGTGGCGTGTTCCATCGTGGACCAGAAGGTAACGGACAAACAAAGGTCAAAGTTCACATCATGGGAAATAATCAGGTCCAAAGTGACTGAACTGCACTGAAACTGAGACCAAACCCACCGGGTATCTAGAGTTAGTGTGGAGGATTAAAGGAGCAATTAGTAAGTTCTACAAATTCAGCATCCAAGAAAATCCAACCGTCTGGGTCATTTCAGTTCATATTTGACTGAATATATGTTAAAAACATCACAAAGGAACTCAAAAACAATAAGCAGAAAAAAAGACAATTTAACAGAAAAAAGCCCTAATGGAAAATGTTACATAACTTAAAAACATATATTTAATTAATTCATTGATTGATTTAGAAAAAGTCACATAGGTTCCCCACACCTGGATTAAATAATTAAAGTTCTGCAACAAAACTGAGACCAAATCCACTTCATCTAGAGTTAATGTGGAGGATTAAAGGAGCAATTAGTTATTTTTACAACTTCAGTGTCCAAGAAAATCCAACCGTCTGAGTCATTTAAGTTCATATTTAATTAAATATAGGTTAAAACCATCACAAACGAACTCAAAGACAATAAACAATAAGCATTTAATGTCATTAAAAAAACAAAAAACAAAACAACAACATATAATTACGCATTTAAACAGAAAAAAAACCCAAACGGACAATGTTACATAACTTAAAAGCATTTATTTAATTAATTTATTGATTGATTTAGAAAGAGTCACATAGGTTCCCCACACCTGGATTAAATAATTAAAGTTCTGCAACAAAACTGAGACTAAACCCACTTCGTCTAGAGTTAACATGGAGGATTAAAGGAGCAAGTAGTAATTTCTACAAACAGATAGAGGAGAAGTTTAGCATCCAAGAAAATCCAACCATCTGGGTCATTTGAGTTCATATTTGACTAAATATATGTTAAAACCATGACAAACAAACTCAAAGACAATAAACAGTAAAAAGAAATAACACATAATTACACATTTTAACAGAAAAAAAGCCCAAACGGACAATGTTACATAACGTAAAAACATATATTTACCTCCGCCAAAGAGGTTATGTTTTTGCCGGTGTCTGTCTGTCTGTCTGCCTGCCTGTCTGTCTTTCTGTCTGTCTGTCTGTCTGTGTGCAAGTTAACTTAAAAAGTTATGGACGGGGCCCACTGATCTGCCTTGGCAGAGGTCTGCGCTCTCCGAGTGCTTTTCCAGTTAATTAATTTATTGATTGATTTAGAAAAAGCCACATAGGTTCCCCACACCTGATTAGATAATTAAAGTTCTGCAACAAAACTGAGACTAAACCCACTTCATCTAGAGTTAATGTGGAGGATTAAAGGGGCAATTAGTTATTTCTACAAACAGGTACAGGAGATATTTAGCATCCAAGAAAGTTCATTGACGTTAATTTCCAAATGTACTGAATTTATTTTTGCTTTAGAAACAGTCCCATGGGTTCCCTGCACCAGGTTTAACCCTTTAACCACATTTACAGTCACTATTGTTTATCAGAAAAACTGGTTTATTCAATAAATGTCAGCAGCCGAAGCCTTAATTATTCCAAACTTTACTCATTAATCTAATGAAAACAGGTGAGGTTTCTGTAGTTGAATTCGTGAACAGATGAAGAAAGCCAAACTCTTCGTGTGTGTGTGTGTGTGTGTGTGTAAACATGTTCATTTGTGCTTTTTTAATGCATTTGTGGACTCACTTCCAGAGCTTCACATGGACGTGACATCACATTAAACGGTCTATAGTTGAACGTCCATGTGAACGTGGTGGTAGACCGGTTCCTGGTGACCCTGTGTTTAGCCTCCCATCAGAGTCCACGGCCCACAGATCAGGGTCATACGTGTCAGTCACATGTCCAACCCGCCTGAATGTGAGTGAGAAACAGGAATATTCAATACATGCCATTTATGGATGATGTTCAGAGCCCCAGGCCACGCCAGCTATAGTAACATGTCGGTGTGGACGAACACAGCATTCATGTGACTCACTGACGGTAAAACAGTCGCCGTTATGTCAGAGTCTGGATTCAGCGTCAGATGAAGGAAACAGGATTCAAACACAGACATCCAGTTCACGTCCAGATGCACAGACAGGCTTAGAATGTCCACCAGAACCCTCCAGAACCACCAACCAATCACTTCTAAGTATACACAGACTGCATAACAGAAGATAAAAGATGGCAAAAGTCAACAAAAAGATAGAAAAAATGAGCTGAACGATAAGAAAACCAAACTAAAAGATGCTAAATCCCACTAAAAGACGATTAAACTTGACCAAAGTAGAGTTCAAACCAAACTAACAGATGGATTTACAGAGAAAAACATGGTTAAACTAGTATAAACTAGAGCGCAGACCTCCGCCAAGGCAGACCCCCAACCCCCCAATCACCACCAAAATTTTATAATTTTTTTGTTGTCGTTTTGTTCTTGTGCCAGTATCAACATTTCCTGAAAATTTCATCAAAATCCGTCCATAACTTTTTGAGTTACCTTGCTAACAAACAAACAAACAAACAAAAAATCCTTTGGGACAATGTCGACAAACTTTGTTGACAGTTTATAGAAATTTAAATTTTGGAATTTTTATGATTTTTTTGGTAAATATTCTACCTGTTCCTTTCCTTCTACTGGTCCACCTGTTGATGGTTTAGAACTAGTGGTGGGCAGCGATTAAAATTTTTAATCGCGATTAATCGCATGGCTTTCTGTGATTAATCACGATTAATCACATAGTTGTTTGGGGGGGGACGCATCAACAGCATGTATTGCCTTTCAGTGATATTCCAGACTGGAAGTATTCCGGTGATAAAAATAATTGCACGTCAGTGCTTCCAAACAACTGTGTCCTCAACCCCACCATCTGAAGACATTTAAAATGAAAATGTCCATGTAAAAAACCACTACTTTTACACATGTTTATGTCCCCACCAGTGTATTTACAGTTGTGAGTGATTGACAGGAGTCTTAAGCCCATTAATAAGTACTAATACTAATAAGCCAAATAATATGTGATGTTCAGTTGTTCAAAGCAAGCAAAAGGGGCCCTGAAGTGGTCAGAATAAGTTGCACTAATGTATGTTTTGTCCTTTCCGTGTTACCGTAGTCAGTTCGGACATAGAACTAACAGACATGTTTCTTTCACTCTTGTTTGTATGGCCCCTAAAACGTTTGCCTGCGAGTATTTTATGTTCAGTTGTTGTAAGAATGAATAGTATCAAATATCTCTGATGTGAGCCTTTGTTGCTGAATAAAAAGACGCTGTAAATCTTTAATTAACCTGTGAATGATAATCGTTAGCGTGTCTATGGATTTTCCCATTCAAGTTAGCATCGAGATAAAATGACTGCTAATACAACATTCACATCGTAAATAAGTAAAGGTTAGTTCAAAGGCTGACATATTAGACCTAAACACAACCAATGAATTTACATAAACTTAGCATGAGCCTGCATAAAGAATTAGCAACCCATCTCCGACTACTTGCATAAACAAATTAGCTTAAACATCAGCATTACTTGTAAAGTTCGCCGGTTTTCTCCTCTCAGCTGCACATACACACAGCACTGGTGTGTGGACCGGCAAAATAAAAGCATGAGTTTCAAAATAAGAGTCCGTATGTATAAATCAACTAAGACTTGCTTGAAAGGCAGAACAATAATAAAACGGCGTTAACGTGAGATAAAAAAATTGTCGGCGTTATTTAATGAATGCGTTAACGCGGTAATAACGCGTTAACTTGCCCACCCCTATTTAGAACATGTAAATGGTTCCACATATCAGTCTAGTTCCTATTGATCACTGATAGAAGTCATATATGGACTGTGATTGGATGAGTTCAGTTCTCCTCCACTGAAAGTCCCGCCCACTTCTATAGTTAGATTGATGTGCATCCAGACCACATGACTGGAACACAGAACAGAACCAGGACTGGAACACAGAACAGAACCTGACAACCTCATACATTCCACTGGTTCTGATCCACATAGAACAGATGCTGACGGACAGGGACACTGGTTTGATTTTTCCGTTGAACAAGTGAACGTTGCGGTCGTCCTGTGTTTTCTTTTGCGTTCTGGACTCTTTCCCTCCACAGTGGTTCTAATGTGGTCCGTCATATGGAAGTGTTCTTCAGGTTCTGATGTTCTGACCCCGTTGTCTGGGATAACCCACTGCCTCAGGACTCGGGCTGGGTCTGCGGTGCTTTGTGTCCACTGACCTTTGACCTTTCACCAAACACTGGACCACATTCGTTCTGAACCAGAGAAGATCCCAGACCCTTTCTGGGAGTCTCAATCTTGTACCTGGACCAGCTGTCGACTACAGCAGCGTGTTCTCATGGTCCGGGTCCAGGTTTTGGATGGAACCTCAGATCTGTTCAGGCTGATGAGTCGGTCCAAAAGGTCGATGCCCCATCGCTTCATAGTAGAGCCTCTCCACCTCTGGTCCTAGTGTTTAGATCAGGGTGGGATTTGTTGGGGGGGGTTGATCATCCCTACTTCTGCTCAATGAATTTTATCCTGGGGGGTGGGGGGTGTCGATCAACCTGCTGTAAATCCCATCAGGCTGTGTCAGTTTTCTTCCTCCTGTATCCTACATTACTGACATTAACGTTCACTTGAACCCAACTGTCACAGTCTAAGAATTCGCGAACATATCTATGCATTGGGATGTCATAAAGGGGGGGGGGGGGGGGGGGGGGGGGGGTAAATGTGACAAATTCATGGGGCCCAGCATTTGTGTGTGTGTGTGGGGGAGTGCACATGGAGCAGTGGAGGGGGTCCAGTGGATACAGGTTAGAAGGTGTGAACATTTTGTGTAAGATCAGCTGTTTATTAGAGGACTAGAACCAGGAGTTGGACGATGAAAGGATGGAAAGTTTAACACCAGCATTAGTTATGTTAGTTATGGACCCCCCCTCCCCCCAACAAAAACAAAACAAAACATCCCCCCTCTGTTTTTTTGACAAATCAGACCCTGGTTTAGATGTTAGTTCAGGTTCCACATTCAGACCAGTATGACCTAAAGTGGATCAGAACCAGTTCAATAACCACAGACCATAACAATTCAATTCCATTTTATTTATTGAGGCCAGTATCACAACAAAGTCGCTTCAAGGGCTTTACAGAAATTGTTGAATTGATAAAAAGAAAACACAATGAAAATAAAAGAACAGGAGGTATTTCCAGACACAACAAGCCCCGCCCCCCTCACATGTACTGTATCTTATTTTGGCATGGATCCAGCTGATGTCTTTCCAGGGTTCTGATTGGCTCACGGTGCTCGATGGTCTCGCCACACTGCCATCTACAGGCTTTGATGCTCTTAACGGTGTAGATATACAGGCTGTGGAAACCAAGACTTTTATGAAAACAGTCTTTTTGTTTTTTAAACGGACAGGGGTAAATGTCCATTTTCCCAAACACCTGGGTCTGTGTAAAGCTCACCTCAAACCTGTGATCCGGTCCATGTTCTTGGAAGTCTAGATAGTCCATGTAGAGTCTTGGATGTTCCTGGTGTATTTCTACGTCAGCGTACGTTCACCTCTGACCCACTGGTCCATGTGTTTCTGAATCCATCACTTCTGCTTTTGTTCATTGAACTTCTGGAAATTTCTCTGCTTTTCTGCCTTTTTCTTCATGGACTGAAGTGAACTGGGAAAACAACAACCTATCTGAGATGAGAGCTCCTACTGCTGCTGCTCCTTTGTCTTCTTCTTCTCCTTCTTTTTCTTCTTCTCCTTCCTCTTCTTCTTCTTCCCTTTCCTCTTCTTCTTTTTCTTCTTCTTCTTCCTCTTCTCCTTCCTCTTCTTCTTCTTCCCCTTCCTCTTCTTCTTCCTCTGCTTCTCCTTCCTCTTCTTCCTCTTCTTCTTCCTCTTCTCCTTCTTCTTCTCTTTCTCCTTTTTCTTCCTCTTCTCCTTCTCCTTCTTCTCCTTCTTCTTCTTCTACAGATTTTAGGTACACATACCATAATAAAACCACATGACTGTCTGTGATGAGTCGTCTGATCTCAGACTAACTCCACGCTCTAGTTTCTTTTAATATTTCCTAAACCATTCATCTCCAAATGTGATGATGTTTGGTTTTGTCATAAACTGGAGGAGGAGGCAGAGGTGCATTATGGGTCGTAGGCTCTATCTAAATCTAAATAGAAGGTTAGAAGGTGGATTTCCATCATCATGTCTTCTGTTTTCTGTACATTTTTCCTCCATGAGTCAGATCTGAGGTCAGTGGAAATGTTGACGTCTGTGATATCAGCCTTTGATTGACAGGTGTGATTGACAGGTTGGTTCTGAGTCAGACGATGACGCGTTCTGTTTATTTTATTAAACCTACAGGATTATTTTTTTCCAGACAAACAACTCGACTGCAGACGTTACACCAACACCATAACATTATGACACAAACACTGGATGAAATTTACTGTTTTAACAAATCAGTGCTAGCACTTAGCATTAGCTCACCCCCTTAGCTCCGCCCCTTTGGCCCAAATATGGTCATTTCTGACTCCAAAATGGTGGCAACAGTTCAGGAACCAATGGGTGACATCATGGCTCCTCCGTCACTAATTATTTTATTTATTTGAACCAAGGTTATTGTCGTTAATAAAAACTAATGAAATGATGAAAACTAGAATTGAAAAAACATTTTCGTTAACTGAAATAAATAAAAACTATAATTAAAAGAAAAAAACGATAACTAACTGAAACTGTATTGTGTGCTTACAAAACTAACTAAAACAGACAAAAATTATGGATAAAATTCCCTTTGTTTTCGTCTTTTTTCAATGTCGGATTGATACAAAAGCGTTTTATTTCCCTCAAGCAATTTTAGCTAGCGGCACCATACGACACTTGACCGTCCGTCACTTGTGGTTTCCAGTCGTCTTCTGGTCCCCACTCTACCTGGAAACATGGAGACTAAAGTTGGGAGAAAGCAGCAGAGTCCTGTCTGGGATTTATTTGAGTACGACAGAGAAGAAGAGAAAAGATACGACAAAACTAAAATTAATACTAAAACTAAACTAAAACTAAGCATTTAGAAAAAAAAAAAAAGAAAACTAATATAAACTAGCAAACCTGCTCTAAAAACGAATTAAAACTAACTGAATTAGAGAAAAAAAAGTCAAAACTAAATAAAACTAAACTATAATGAAAAATCCAAAACTATTAGAACCTTGATTTGAACCAATTCTCAGTTTCAGTGACGAACTGGTCAAAATGAAATACAAAAGCAAGAACGTCCAAGAACTATTCAGAACAGTTTATGAATTAAAACTGCTCATACACACAGTTCAAAGTGTGCAGATGTTCTTTCATGTCATATGTTTTTATAGATCATGTCATCACCATCTACTGCCTTTACATTAACACATTAAGTATCTGAAAACAACTAGACCCACTGTACATATTTTATTGACTTGTGTAATGAAATTAGATTATTAATTAGATTATGTCAAATGTTTCCAGTTATTCAGCAAAGCATCGTTTTATTCAGACTTGTTTCATTGCTTGTCTGTCCATGACGTCATATCCCCTTTTTTTAATCAAATCTAATTACATGACGACTAACAGTAACAGCAGTCATTTAGTCACATGGTCTGGAGTTCTTCTACATGTGTTTAGTCCAGGGTTCTTCTACATGTGTTCGATATGGGGTTCGTCTACATGTGTTAGATTTGGAGTTCTTCTACATATGTTTAGTCCAGGGTTCTTCTACATGTGTTTGGTCTGTGATTCTTCACTCCATGGTTCTTCTTCATATGTTCGGTCTGCGGTTCTTGTTCATGTGCTCGGTCTGTGGTTCTTGTTCATGTGCTCGGTCTGCGGTTCTTGTTCATGTGTTCGGTCCGAGGTTCTTCTTCATTTGTTCAGTCTGTGATTTTTCTTCATGTGTTCAGTCCGCGGTTCTCCTTCATGTGTTCAGTCTGTGGTTCTTCTTCATGTGTTCGATCTGGGGTTCTTCTACATGTGTTTGGTCTGTGGTTCTTCAGTCCATGGTTCTTCTTCATGTGTTCGGTCCGTGGTTCTTCTTCATGTGTTCAGTCTGTGGTTCTCCTTCCTGTGTTCAGTCTGTGGTTCTTCTTCATGTGTTTGGTCCATGGTTCTTCTTCATGTGTTCAGTCTGTGGTTCTTCGGTCTGTAGTTCTTCTTCATGTGTTCAGTCTGTGGTTCTTCAGTCTGTGGTTCTTCTTCGTGTGTTCAGTCTGGGGTTCTTCAGTCCATGGTTCTTCTTCAGTCTGTGGTTCGTCGGTCTGTGGTTCTTCAGTCCGTGGTTCTTCTTCATGTGTTCGGTCTGTGGTTCTTCTTCATGTGTTCAGTCTGTAGTTCTCCTTCCTGTGTTCAGTCTGTGGTTCTTCAGTCTGTGGTTCTTCTTCGTGTGTTCAGTCTGGGGTTCTTCAGTCCATGGTTCTTCTTCAGTCTGTGGTTCGTCGGTCTGTGGTTCTTCAGTCCGTGGTTCTTCTTCATGTGTTCGGTCCATGGTTCTTCTTCATGTGTTCGGTCTGTGGTTCTTCGGTCCGTGGTTCTTCTTCATGTGTTCAGTCTGTGGCTCTTCAGTCTGTGGTTCTTCTTCGTGTGTTCAGTCTGTGGTTCTTTAGTCCATGGTTCTTCTTCAGTCTGTGGTTTGTCGGTCTGCAGTTCTTCAGTCCGTGGTTCTTCGGTCTGTGGTTCTTCAGTCCATGGTTCTTCTTCAGTCTGTGGTCCGTCGGTCTGTGGTTCTTCACTCCGTGGTTCTTCATATGTTGGGTCTGTGGTTCTTCATCTGTGGTTCTTCATATGTTGGGTCTGTGGTTCTTCAGTCCGTGGTTCTTCTTCATGTGTTGGGTGCGTTGTTCTTCATGTGTTCTGTCAGTGGTTCTTCAGTCTGCGGTTCTTGTTCATGTGTTCGGTCCGTGGTTCTTGTTCATGTGTTTGGTCCGTGGTTCTTCTTCATTTGTTCGGTCCTGGGTTCTTCTTCATGTGTTTGGTCCGTGGCTCTTCTTCATGTTGGTTGTTGTACATTTGTTCGGTCTGTGGTTCTTCTCCATGTGTTCGGTCCAGGGTTCTTCAGTCCGTGGTTCTTCTTCATGTGTTTGGTCCAGGGTTCTTCTTCATGTGTTGGGTCTGTGATTCTTCAGTCCATGGTTCTTCTTCATGTGTTCGGTCCGTATTTCTTCTTCATGTGTCCGGTCCGTGGTTCTTCTTCATGTGTTCAGTCTGTGGTTCTCCTTCCTGTGTTCAGTCTGTGGTTCTTCTTCATGTGTTTGGTCCGTGGTTCTTCTTCATGTGTTTGGTCTGTGGTCCTTCGGTCTGTGGTTCTTCTTCGTGTGTTCAGTCTGGGGTTCTTCAGTCCATGGTTCTTCTTCAGTCTGTGGTTTGTCGGTCTGTGGTTCTTCAGTCCGTGGTTCTTCAGTCTGTGGTTCTTCAGTCCATGGTTCTTCTTCAGTCTGTGGTTCTTCAGTCTGTGGTTCTTCATATGTTGGGTCTGTAGTTCTTCATATGTTGGGCCTGTGGTTCTTCAATCCTTGGTTCTTCTTCATGTGTTGGGTGCATTGTTCTTCATGTGTTCTGTCGGTGGTTCTTCAGTCTGCGGTTCTTGTTCATGTGTTCGGTCTGTGGTTCTTCTTATTTGTTTGGTCCGTGGTTCTTCTTCATGTGTTTGGTCCGTGGTTCTTCTTCATTTGTTCGGTCCTGGGTTCTTCTTCATGTGTTTGGTCCATGGTTCTTCTTCATGTGTTCGGTCCGTGTTTCTTCTTCATGTGTTTGGTCCCTGGTTCTTCTTCATGTGTTCGGCCCGTGGTTCTTCTTCACGTGTTCGGTCTGTGGTTCTTCGGTCTGTGGTTCTTCGGTCTGTGGTTCTTCTTCATGTGTTCAGTCTGCGGTTCTTTAGTCTGTGGTTCTTCTTCGTGTGTTCAGTCTGTGGTTCTTCAGTCCATGGTTCTTCTTCAGTCTGTGGTTCGTCGGTCTGTGGTTCTTCAGTCTGTGGTTCTTTGGTCTGTGGTTCTTCAGTCCATGGTTCTTCATGTGTTCAGTCTGTGGTTCTTCAGTCCGTGGTTCTTCATATGTTGGGTCTGTGGTTCTTCATCTGTGGTTCTTCATATGTTGGATCTGTGGTTCTTCAGTCCGTGGTTCTTCTTCTTGTGTTGGGTCCATTGTTCTTCCTCTGTTCTGTCGGTGGTTCTTCAGTCTGTGGTTCTTCTTCATGTGGTCGGTCAATCGTTCTTCTTTGGTCAGTGGTTCTTCATATGTTGGGTCTGTGGTTCTTCAATCTGTGGTTCTTCTTTATGCATTCAGTCCATCATTCTTCTTTGGTCTGTGGTTCTTCATGTGTTCAGTCTGTGGTTCTTCAGTCCATGGTCCTTTGGTCCATGGTTCTTCTTCATGTGTTGGGTCCATCATTGTTCTTCAGTCCATGGTTCTTTGTATGTTGTGTCTATGGTTCTTCAGTCTGTGGTTCTTCTTCATGTGTTGGGTCTGTTGTTCTTCATGTGTTCAGTCTGTGGTTCTTCAGTCCATGGTTCTTCGTCATGTGTTCTGTCGGTGGTTCTTCAGTTCGTGGTTCTTCTTTATGTGCTTGGTCCATCATTCTCCTTTAGTCCGTGGTTCTTCATATGTTGGGTCCTTGGGTCTTTGGTCCATGTCTGTTATGTGATTAAATAATACTGAATTACTTGTTAGCCATTAGCTTAGCACCATTCTGTTAGCGCTATTGAATGCAATCCCCTTGACGTTGTCTCTTCGACTCGTTGGTAAACTGATTATGACTCCATAAACGTTTTTTTCTACAATGAATACTAGATTCTGTTGATCACGTTGCCGTGGTAACTGTTCCAGATGGATTTAACACTTTAATCTAAATACTGACCAACATTGGTTCAACTTGTTCGATATTGTCTGTGTTAGTTTTTCTACTGAAGGAAATCGACTGGTTTTGGGCTGAAGTTTCAACCCTTCTGGTATCTGTTAGAAGCCAGTGTTTCCTAAAGTGGAACCTTTCAAGAACCAACTCGACTAAACATCTGCTTAGTGTGGATTCAGTCTTTGGGGAAACGGTATCAGAGACGTTAGCGTGGACATTTCTCACAGTGACGTGTCCATTATCTCACCTCACTTCTGCTAATCGTCTCATTTTAGGTGAAAATCACCTCATTTTCCACAGTGAGACTTTGACACCTGAATGTGACACACCTGAATCCTGACGCTAACGGCTTAGCGCCATGTGACACAGGTTGTTGATGGAAGTGTTTATTTGCCGTGCGGTGCGGCGGGTCACCTGTTCGCACAACAAACACAACATGCAACACTTCACACCTCAAATAGCAACAGATCGACTGATTAATTTTGCAAGAAAAAAAAAACAAAACTGTATGTGCATGATAACAACTGTGGTCTCGGCTTTAAAGTCAAACTAGGAAATCAACTTTACTCTGGAAGTTTTTGCACATTTCTGGTTATTTTTTATTTCATTCTCTACTGCCAGGCTCAAGTCCAGGCTCGGAAATGTCTAAACATTGAAGTCAAACATTAAGTCTCATATTATTATAACGTTTAGACTATTTGACTGTTACAATAACACTGATATTAATTATTATCTTCACTCTAATGTGTAAAGTAGTTTTGACATTAGCAACAGAATCATGACGCTTTAGCAGTTACCATTCTACTGTAATATTAGCCATTAGCTTTGTACAGACCTGTTAACCAATGACAAACTGATGACCTGTTAGCCATTAGCTTAGTACGGACCTGTTAGCAGTTACCATGCTACTGTAACATTAGCCATTAGCTTTGTACAGACCTGTTAACCAATGACATACTGCTGAGCTGTTAACCATTCACTTAGTACTGACCTGTTAGCAGTTTCAATGCCATTGTAATATTCACCATTTGCTCAGTACAGACCTGTTAGCAGTTACCGTTCTGCTATAATATTAGCCATTAGCTTTGTATGAACCTTTTAACCGATGACATACTACTGACCAGTTAGCCATTAGCTTAGTACTGACCTGTTTGCAGTTACAATGCTACTATGATATTAGCCATTAGCTTTATATTAACCTGTAAACCAATGACATACTACTTTACTGCTGACCTGTTAGCTCAGTATAGACCTGTTAGCAGTTACAATGCTACTATGATATTAGCCCTTAGCTTTATATTAACCTGTAAAACAATGACATACCACCTTACTGCTGACCTTTTAGCATAGTACTGACCTGTTAGCAGTTACCATGCTAGTGTACTATTAGCCATTAGCCTTGTATTGATGTTAACCAATGACATACTGCTGACCTGTTAGCCATTAGTTTAGTACTGACCTGTTAGCAGTTAATATGCTGCTGCACTATTAACCATTAGCCTTGTATTGATGTTAACCAATGACATTCTGCTGACCTGTTAGCCATTAGCTTAGTACTGATCCGTTAGCAGTCAACATGCTACTGTAATGCTGATTTTAACAATCACCATTAGCTCTGACATGTTTTCCTGCAGTTTGAACATTTTGCATTTTTCAACTTGTTTTATTAGCTTAACATCAATGTTGTGATACTGGTGCAGTTTTAGCTTTTTATGTCACCACGAAAATGTACCTGATCGTTTACTGTGAAAATCTTCCACCTCTCAACAGTAAGTTCTACACGGTTCCACAGACGTCAGTGTGTTCATTAGTTGCTTTAGATTGCCGTATTATTACGTTCATTGTGTATCGTCATGATGTTTAGGCTAACAGATGCTAAAAGAGAGAAAACTTTTTAATTCAACACAATCTGAATAAACCTGAATAAATTAAACCAGTTTAAGCCTCTGCGCTGGAAGTAAAGCGATGAAGTTAAAATGTAAAAATACCTACGGATGCTTGAAATTTATACTTGTAGCCTATAATATATATAAATAAATACTTCAAATCATTTCTCTTGACCAAGTCCTTTGCCCCTAACCCCCTCTCCCCTTTTCCCCCTCTTTTTTGTTTCTTTGTCATGTGACCTTGGATACCATGAAAGGCACTATATAAGTCTAAGTTATGATCATTATTATTACTTGTACTTTGAGTAGACATTATGTTCCATTTTTACAGAACATTATGATCTGATCACATAAAATAAAAAAGTGATTAATTCATGTAGATTTATTTTATAATAGCTTAAGTTTAAGTTAAATTAAAGTTAAATAGACTTGACTGGTGTTAAACATCTCAGTTCTTCTTCATTGATTGATTCTGATTCTTCTTCTTCCATATTATCTGGTGTGCTGTTTATGGAAGATTATGGGAAATATCAAAATAAGAGCCTCTTCCAGTCAGTTTGACTTCAAATGTGCTTATTTGGTTATTTGTTAATTAACTAATAGTTAATTAATTGTTCTGGTTTCATGTTGTACTGAAGTCCAGGCCAGTAAACAAGTGTCTGAGTATTGGATTTTACACGTAGTGCTTTTATTTTGATGTTTTTCCTGCTGGAGGCGGAGCTTATACTACCTGTCCACCTTTCATTGGATGATTGCTCCATGTTCAGCCATGTTGGTTTGTATAAAGGCTGAGTTTTCAGTTCAGACCAGAAAAAGCTCAAAAACAGACTTTTTCTGATCGATGTCTGCGTTCACAGACTGAGTAGAAGGTAAGACTGTGGATTTAACCGCCACGCTGCCGATTGGACGTTTTATCTGTAATGTGTCAATAAATATGCAGATTTTAGTAACCAAGCAAAGTTTTTACAGCTAATTTAGGAACAGATCGGATGATTTTGGTGTAAAATCCTCACTTAAGTAAAAAAAAATACAAGAAACTAACACACTGAGTAGCATTAGTTGGACTTTCTTTGCCTTTAAAGCTTGAGTTTCTCATTATTTTCACCTTCATCTGATTGTGATTTAATCCGTTTGTGTGTTACAAACCACCTGGTGTCCACACGATGGCGCTGTTTTAACCTCCTAAACAGACTTCCTTTTGACCCGGTTACAATTTGTAAACTCTGGGTTGTGTTGACGTTAAGTCTTCATGATGGTTGTCTTTCCCCGATTGGCAGTGTTGGGCAAATTACTTTAAAAAAAAGTAATTAGTTATAGTTACTAGTTACTTACCCAAAAAAGTAATTGAATTAGTAATGGAATTACTCCTTCAGAAATATAATTAGTCACCGGGGAAAGTAATTATTGCGTTACTTTTTTGAAAAACCTTCAAATATGTAAAAGAAAACTGATTTTTGAACGTGTTTCACGTGTCAGTTGCATAGAGTAGAACAGCATGGACAGTACTTCATTTAACTTAATATTTACTGGAGTGTGAAATTAAAGACATCCCTGAAATGATAAAGCAGTGTCATCCTTCGTGGGTTCTACTGCCTCCCCTTCTTATCCTTTGGCAAATTTGAGTTAAGGAAGACAAGCGATCTCACTTTTGCATCTTGAGGCGACTTCTGTCTGATAATATTAGTCCTGTCTCAGAGACAATAGTCATTCAGATGGAACTGATGTTCCCACTAAACAGAGCTACTTATCCATGCCTTTGGTCAGGCTGGGGTCCACCAGGGCCGGCTTTTCCACCACATAAGGGGATCTGCATTTTTAGGAAGAACATGCGCCTCCAGTTAATCTCCACTTTTTTCAGTCGCTCCTCCCTGATTCAGCGGTAGATGTCTCCAGTCCAGTCAGTCGGACTGTCACTGATAACTCCTCCCCCTAAGTTAGCTGCGCACATAGATGTGTTCAAGTGAATGGGGTGTGCTGCGGACAACTCAAACTTGGAGACGTCTTTGGTCGTTCACATGAAGGTAGCGCGGACCACTCAGACTCATGGGCACACAGGTGAAGCATGAAGGCAGTGTGGGTAATCTGAATATAAGAACGTCTCGCAACGAATCGGTTCTTATCACAGAGCCGTTCAAAAGACTCGACTCATCTGCGAACATCACACCTCTAGTGCCTGGCAGAGCCAGGATGGATAACAGCTGTTAGATATTAGTGCAAAGTAACGCACCGCATTTCGCTGTCGGTAACAGTAACAGCGCTGTAATGTTTCAAACAGTAATTCATTAGATCACCCGTTACTGGAAAATAATAACGGCATTAGTAACGCCATTGTTTTTAATGCTTTTATTCCCAACACTGCTGATTGGTCGAGCCTCAGTCATGTGACCTTTTCCTACATAAACCTGTTGTTGTCCTTGGCGACCAGCTGATGACTGAACAGTAAATGTCAGATGATTCTGTTCTTATCGTTTTTGTTGAACCTGATCTGAAGGTAAATTTACAGTTTCACATCAATGGTGTTCTTAGCTCCTCCCACATATTGTCATATATGGTCGTATATGCATCGAATCTTCACAGGTTATTTTTGAAACTCAAATCCGACACTGTCTCATGGAGTAGATGTTTGATCTGATCAGGAGGTGTCATCATCTGGACTACGGATCAGAGGTCAAAGGTCATCACAGAGGTCATCTGTTTAGCTTAGCACTGACCCATTCATTATTACTACTGACCTGTTAGCCTTTAGCTTAGCACTGACCCATTCACGATTACGACTGACCTGTTAGCCATTAGCTTAGCGCTGATCCATTCACTATTACTACTGACCTGTTAGCCATTAGCTTAGCACTGACCCAGTCACTATTACTACTGACCTGTTGGCTGTTAGCTTAACTCTGACCCATTCATTATTACTACTGACCTCTTAACCGTTAGCTTAGCTCTGACCCATTCACTATTACTACTGGCATGTTAGCCGTTAGCTTAGTACTGACCCATTCACTATTACTGCTGACCTCTTAGCCACTATCTTAGCACTGACCCATTTATTATTACTGCTGACCTTAGCCATTAGCTTAGCACTGACCCATTCACTATTACTACTGACCTGTTAGCCGTTAGCTTAGCACTGACCCATTCACTATTACTACTGACGTGTTAGCCGTTAGTTTAGCACTGACCCATTCACAATTACTACTGATGCATTAGCTATTAGCTTAGCACTGACCAATTAGTTGATAGTCTGATGTTTTTGCTTCATTTTCCCATCGTTATGTGAAAAAACTTATCTTTTTTTTTTTTTACCTCTTGCAGCTGTAAATGAAATAATCTGAGAAACAACATAATAAACTTCCTCTGTGAACTAGGGCTGTGTATCGGCAAGAATCTGGCGATACAATACAAATGACAATACTAGGATCGCGATATGATATATCACAATATATCATGATCCAGTTAAAAAGGCAACTTTTTGTTTGTTTGTTTTTTCTAAAAAAAATGATTATTTCCTGGAAGAATTGAATTACAGCAGTAATGTGCACAAATACTAAACACATTTTTATTTGATCCCAACAGGATCTAATGTTATATCACAAAATGTTCCTGTGTTCAAACTGAAATTCTGTTTCACAGACATTCCAGTTTCAGATCCTGTTCAAATGTTCATATTCTATTAGTTCAGAACTAACATCAGAACATTATTTTAGTTCAATCCCAACAAAGGAACTAACATTATGGAACAACATTAAGGAATTACATTAACATTAAGGAACAACATTAAAAGAGTGTTAAATAATAATAAATAAAATATAAACAATAAAAACAAAACAAAAATGAACCTCGACAATATTTGCAATTGAATAAATATCTAAAAATATCGATACAGTACTTTTTAATATCGATACAGTATTGTGAAACGAAATATCGTGATATATTGCAGAACCGATATTTTCTAACACCCTTCTGCTGTGAGACTACACTACCTATAATGCTTTGCAGGGTCATTCTGAGCTCTAATGTACATGTTTCATCCATTAAACCTGTGTCCTGAATCCAACTTTTACGAATTCACTGATCAGAACATCATAAACGTAAAATAAAACTAAAACAAATCCTTTGTTTCCTCCTGAATCTGAGTAAACATCGTGTTTTATCCGACGTTAAAGCGAACAGACAAACAGCCAGCGGTGATAAAACCTAATTTTCGCAGAAGCTTCTGGAGCCGATTCAAGGCCACAGGTACAGAAATGAGTGGTTTTCTTTTTTTCCTGTAATGACCAAACAGTCAGTGAACATCACACACACACTCCGTCAGCGTAATAATAATAAAGCAGCCGTGTGTTTCTCTGTCGGTGGCGGTTTCTCCTTGTTGCCTGGCAACTGATGATGATTGCGGCGGTGAAGTGTCCTTCTGTGGCCATTATGAGACTCCCATCCTCTGAATGAAGCGTGCGTTCGTCATTGTTCGGCCTCTTTCATCCCCCTTGCGTCTCCGTCCGTTCATTCACGTCTTTATTCGTCTCCTGAAACGAAACAGCAGCTGAAACCGATCAAAAACATCAGACGATCTGGACGACGTGGCGTAAGGAAACTTCAACACCAGTCGAAATATACAAAATAATAAAAAACTGTGAACAAAAAGCAAAAAAAGTTCACTAAAACGAAGGAAAAAGCAAGAAAATCAAGAAAAAAAAGCCAAAGTAATCAATAAAATGAACAAAATTAATAACAAAAAGCAAAAATATGAGAAAAAACAAATAAAATAATAAATAAAATGAATAAAAATCAGCAAAATATGGTTGCAGATGCTTGTTTTTGTGTTCAGTTCATGATAAATTTGACAGAAAAAGTCCCTTTTTCTTCAGTTTTTTCTGTTTTGATATAAATGCCTTTGACTTTACCCTGACCGTCTACATGAGGAGTGATTAAATACAGGAAACACTGAAAAATGTAAAACACACAGGAGAATATTAGAACCAATGGTGATAAATAACTTCAGGAAGGTTAAATGTAGACACAAACTTATTTGGAGTCAAAGTAAAAAAAAAAAACAAAAACAGGCGGTAATTAGTGAAATTAAATAATTAGTTAAAGATAAGAAGAAAATGATGCAAAAGACAAAAGGAAACGATATAAAAGATGAAAATGAAGACATTATTCGTGCTTTATCATCTTCATTTCCATAGATCCAGTCGGCATTTTTATCAAATACAAACACAAGTTTCTACAATAAAACCTTTGTCAATATATTCATGTTATTATGATGGTGTATACGGGCCACATAGGAAAATAAAAACACCTGTTAGTACGGGAATAAAGCCGAAAACAAAAACAGTCATAATTTATGAGAATAAAGTCATACCCACTCGTCACATAATGGAGTACTACTACCACTACAACTAGTGCTAGTACTACTACTACTTCTACTTCTACTACTGAAGTAGAACTCTAAAAGTCATTGTTGTTGTTGTGAAAGACTCCAGTACCCATGATGCCCTGCAGGATCAGCGGACAGCTGTGGAACAGAGGAGGAGGGAGAGGGGCTGTGGATCCATGTTACCATGACAACAAATGCTGCCCTGCTGCCATGGCAATGACACATACATAAAGATGCATCTGAAGTGTTTAAGAGGAGACTCAGCTGCTTCATCTTCATCCTCATCTTCATCCTTATCCTGATCATCTTCATCATCATCTTCATCCCCATCCTCATCTTCACCCCATCTTCATCTTCATCCCCATCTTCATCCTCATCCCCATCTTCATCCTCATCCCCATCTTCATCCTCATCCCCATCTTCATCCTCATCTTTATCTACAGCTTCATCCTCATTTTCATCCCCATCTTCATCTTCGTCCTCATCTTTATCTTCATCCCCATCCCCATCCTCATCGTCATCCCCATCTTCATCTTCATCCTTATCTTCATCCTCATCTTTATTTTCAGCTTCATCCTCATCTTCATCCCCATCTTCATCCTTGTCTTCATCTTCGTCCCCATTCTTATCCTCATCATCCTCATCCTCATTATCTTCATCCTGATCATTCTCATCTCATTCATTTACAGTAAATGGGTCTAATTCATCTATAGTCAGTTTTAATCATCTCCGTTCACCTGCAGAAAAACAGTCAAACTAACAGATGTTTGATCTGTTCGATAGTTTTATCTTTTTTTTAAATCTCGTTCACCATCGTTTGACACTCGCTCTTGTCTTGTGTCTCCTTCTTTAACTGTGAAATCCTGGAAACGTATAACACACTTATAAACAGCTTTAAAACATCTGAAATGACAATTTAAGGACAGAATGAACAAAATAAGAAACAAAATAAATAAATTTGACAAAGTAATCAATAAAACAAACATAAGAAACTAATCAATAAGAACAGATTAATTAATAAAATGAACCTAAAGTTTGGAAAATAATCAATAAAATCAACAAAAGGGACAAAATAATAATCGAGATATTGTGGCCGTTTGAAATAAACTTTTATAAAAGAAAGAAATGCACTTAAATTACATTGAAAAAAAGAATGAACAAAATAAGAAACAATCAAAATCAGTAAAATAAAAAGGACAAATTGATGAATAAAATAAAGAAGAAATTGAGGAAAATAAGATAAAATCAGCCAAACGGACCAAATAATACATCAGTCATATCTCTGTTGTTTTCTTTAATGAGTCATAAATGAAGTCACTGCAGTGCCTCCTGGGTAATGTAGTGTATTCATCGTCATTATGAGTCTGTGAACTGAAAATAAAAGGACTTTCAACGGGATGAATCATTTATTTTCCAGTCAAATGTGCAGTGGGCGGAGCTTAGTCCATGTACGCTAACCTTCTGTAACCATGGAGACAGATGTACCCCTAAACCCTGACCCTGTGTCCCACCTGTTTCCTCTGTCTCTTAGTTACCAGAGTGTGGTTTTTATGGGATGTACGAGAAGATCCTGCTGTTCCGTCACGACCAGACGTCGGAGAATGTTCTGCAGCTGCTTCGCTCGGCGTCTCAGATCCAAGATGGAGACCTGGTGGAGGCCGTCCTCTCAGGTAGGTCGCCATGGTTACAGCCAAACCGAACACGGAAATAACACGCAAACAGAATGAACTGTGAAATGTGAGCAGAAGAAGTACAGAAACACTGCACTGATTTACACTGAAGCAGAGGATCATGGGAAACATCTGAACCATCTGAACCTGATCCTGGTCAGACACGAAACCTTCCATCAGGGTCATTTCAGGTCATCGAGCAGGTCTGTTCGAACAAACTCAAAGTGGAGAAGAAGAAGAAGAAGAACTGAATTAAAAGAGAAAATGGTAAAATCCACCTCCATCCCCCTCTTTTTCTTCCTCTTCCTCTTCTTCTTCCTCTCCGTCCTCCTCTGGCCTCCTCCTCTTCTTCCTCCTCCTTTTTCCTCTTCTCCTTCGTCTTCTTCTTCTTCCCCTCCTCCTCCTCCTCCTCTTCCTCTTCTTCTTCTTCTTCTTCCTCCTCCTCCTCTTCCTCCTTCATCTCTTCCTCCTCCTCCTCTTGTTCTTCTTCTCCTCCTTCTTCTTCTTCTTCCCCTCCTCTTCTTCCTCCTCCTCCTCTTCTTCTTCTTCCCCCTCCTCCTACTCCTCCTTTTTTCTCTTCTTCTTCTTCTTCTTCCTCTTCCTCCTTCATCTCTTCCTCCTCCTCTTCCTCCTCCTCCTCTTCTCCTTCCTCCTCTTCCCCCATCCTCATCTTCCTCCTCCTCCTTCATTACCGTCCGTTCATTTCCACCTCCTCCTGGTTTTCGCTCTTTTTTCCGTTTCCTGTCTTCACACCGTCTTCGTTCCAGATTCGTCAACATGTTTAGGAAACAAACAGGAAATTAACTGGTGGTGGTTTAACAGGAAACTGCGTCCAACAACATCCTGAGGAGGTGACGGACGCAGGTTCTGTTGGCTGTGAATGAAATGGTAGAGTTCTACCAAAGGGTTTAGAACCAGAGGAGAACGTCAGAACCATGGAGACCATTCTGGAACCAACAGAAACAGACCAGTGGAACCATGACGACCAAAAGAACACACTTAAAAACCAACATATATGACAACCAGTGTGGTTCTGATGGGGTTCAGGTGTGGTTCTTATGTGGTTCTTGTGTGGTTCTTACGCAGTTCTTGTGCTGTTATTTGATTCTTGTGTGGTTCATGTTTGGTTCTTATTTGGTTCTTGTGTGGTTCTCAAGTGGTGGTTCTTGTGTGGTTCTTATGCTGTTCTTATTTGATTCTTATGTGGTTCCTATGCGGGTCTTGTGCGGTTCATGTGTGGTTCTTCTGTAGTTCTTGTGCTGTTCTTATTTGGTTCTTATGTGGTTCCTATGCGGTTCTTATGTTATTCTTCGGTTCTATACGTGGTGTGGCCACACCCTCCCGGTTCCCCGTCGTGTTTGTTTTTGCTTCTGCATTACCAACGGAGCTCCTCGACGCCGTTAATTCCAACACAGAGAGCGAACACATAAATACAGCATTTCCAGTGTGGAACCGCGTTGGAACCACATACTTGCGTGTTTTTTTTTTTGGTTAGTTTTTTTCTGAAGGATGTAATCACAGTCTGGAGCTCGTTCAGATTTTTCCAAACGCTCGTCGTCTCCAAACAAAAGCCGTAAACAATAATTTGAATAAATGGAGGTAATTTCCTGCAGCAGAATGTCTAATCAGAGCGTATTCTACTGGAGAACGGCTGTGTCTGCACCGAACAAACACCAGAAAGGCTCTGAAAACGCCCGCACAGACTCACAAACCACGGCCCAAACTACCCAGCATGCCTTGCCAAAGCCGCCGGCCAACCACGTAAACAGAGAGTCCATCTGCAGCCGCTGAGAGCCTCTCATCTGCAAAACATTTACACAACACACACCAACAACCCCTCATTAGTGTGTGTGTGTGTGTGTATGTGTGTATGTTCACCGCGTTCAGTCCACGGTTCCGTCGACTCCAAAACAAACGCCTTCAACACTGACTCTGGATCAGTTCAGTCTGGTCCAAGGTTCTAATAGTTTGGGATTTTTCATTCTAATTTAGTTTTATTTAGTTTTGACTTTTTTTTCTCTAATTCAGTTCGTTTTAATTCGTCTTTAGAGCAGGTTTGCTAGTTTTTATTAGTTTTCATTATTTTCTAAATGATTAGTTTTAGTATTAATTTCAGTTTTGTCGTATCTTTTCTCTTCTTCTCCGTCGTATTCAAATAAATCCCAGACAGGACTCTGCTACTTTCTCCCAACTTTAGTCTCCATGTTTCCAGGTAGAGTGGGGACCAGAAGACGACCGGAAACCACAAGTGAACACAAGTGACGGACTGTCAAGTGTCGTATGGTGCCGCTAGCTAAAATTGCTCAAGTGAAATAAATCGATTTTGTATCAATCTGACATTGACAAAGACAAAAATGAAAGGAATTTTATCTATAATTTTTATCCGTTTTAGTTAGTTTTGTAAACACACAATACAGTTTAAGTTAGTTATCGTTTTTTTCTTTTAATTAGAGTTTTTATTTATTTCAGTTAACGAAAATGTTTTTACAATTGTAGTTTTCGTCATTTCGTTAGTTTTCGTTAACGATAATAACCTTGGTCCGGTCCACGTTCCTTCTGTTCCTTTGGTTTTGACTGAAGATGGAACCGTGATGGGATGTAAGAAAATATCAGTTCTGCAATATATCGCGATATTTCATTTCACAGTACTGTATGGATAATAAAAAGTACTGTATCGATATTTTTAGGTATTTATTCAAATGCAAATATTGTGGAGGTTCATTTTAGTTTTTCTTTTTTGTTTATATTTTATTTATTATTATTTAACACTCTTTTATTAAATAATGTTTGTTCCTTTGTTGGGATTGAACTAAAATAATGTTTTGAACTAATAGAATATGAACATTTGAACAGGATCTTAAACTGTAATGTCTGTAAAACAGAATTTCAGTTTGAACACAGGAACATTTTGTGATGTAACATTAGATCCTGTTGGAATCAAATAATGTGTTTTTTATTTGTGCAGATTTCTGGTGTAATTCAATTCTTCAAGGAAATAATCATTTAAAAAAAAAAAAAAAGAAACAAAAAAAAATTTGCCTTTTTAACAGTATCATAATATATCGCAATATATCGTATCGTGATCCTAGTATTGTGATTTGTATCATATCGCCAGATTCTTGCTGATACACAGCCCTAGTAACGGCGAGTCCGACGAAGACGATGACAACAAGAAAAAGGCAGAAACCGGATGTAAAACACATAATTAAATGTTGAAACAGAATCTAAATAATAGGGGTGGGAATCTTTTACTATCTCACAATTTGATTCAGATTTTTGGGGCTATAACCGTACAACTAAGAAAATAAACAAAAACAAGGAACAACATAAACAGAAAGATTAACTGTGATCATCCAGTTGAAGCTTTGATTGACAGGTGTGATTGACAGCTCAGTCAGATGTCAGAGCTTTTGTTTATTAAATAAAGCACATTTTTTCACCAACAAAGACATTAAAGTGACTTCGTTAAGTATGTTTGTGGAGTCTGTTAGCATGTAGCATTAACTCATCCATGATGCCTTACAATCCTGCAGCTCCACCCCTTTTGCCCAAATATGGTCACTTCCAGCTCCAAAAAGGCAACATGGTGATGATCACTGGCATCAACTGAACAGCTTTAGAACAAACAGGAGACGTCATGGTGCCTCTGTCGACGGAATGATGTAAAAGACAAACGACGTGAAAGACAAACGACGTAAAAGAGAAACGACGTCAAAGAGAAATGACGTTTAAAGGTTCAGTGGAAAACTAGAGCGTTGGCCTGTGTGGAACCCTGGGTTCTACATGTGGTGGTTCTAGATGCGGTGGTTCTGATGCTGGTTGGAGCTGACTTTAAGGAACAGATGTGAATCTATATTTAATAAATACTGACATAAAAACTGTTTGGCAAATCATTCTGTCAAATTTAAACGACAATAAATATAATAATCTATTAATACTGATATGTAGGGACTGAAGTTAGTAAATGTGTCGATCGTGTTTTTAACTTCATTTCCCATCATGCATCATGTGGTACTGCACTTCCTGTTAACTGTCATTGCCATAGCAACATGATTATGAGACTACTGTATTCAAAATGACTAATATCTGCCAAAACATTGGTCCGATCAACTGACTGTTTTCACTAGTCTGATCACTGACCCAAAATACACACACACACACACACACACACACACACACACACACACACACACACACTCTTCCCTTTACCAGTTCAGTATAAACTATTCTGTTTCTCACTGGATACATGATCCTCTGGGCCCTTAAACTGGATCCGAACCGGTCTGAACCGGTGTCACCTGGTCTGACCTTGGTCTTCAAACACTGGTTTTGGTTTTTACTGATCAACTTCAATTATCTTCATTAAACCGACCTGAACCTCTGATGGAATTCAACCTGAAACTCCTGACGACCCGTGGTTTGACCTCTGATTTGACCCCTGGATTGACCTTTAATTTGACCCCGGGTTTGACCTTTGATTTGACCTCTGATTTGACCCCTGGTTTGACCTTTGATTTGACCTCTGATTTGACCCCTGGTTTGACCTTTGATTTGACCTCTGATTTGACCCCTGGTTTGACCTTTGATTTGACCCCTGGTTTAACCTCTGGTTTGACCTGTGTGTTGCTCTTTTCCAGCGTCGGCCACGGTGGAGGACTTCCAGATCCGCCCCCACTGCCTCTTCGTCCACTCGTACCGAGCGCCGGCGTTCTGCGACCACTGTGGCGAGATGCTGTGGGGTTTGGTTCGTCAGGGGCTAAAATGTGAAGGTACTGACGTTCACAGATAAAGAAGCTGACATTTCAGGAGCTGACGTGGGTCTGAGCCACTGTTCTTCTTCTTCTTCTCCTCGTGCAGGTTGCGGTCTGAACTATCACAAACGCTGTGCCTTTAAGATCCCCAATAACTGCAGCGGCGTGCGGCGGCGGCGTCCGTCCAACGTGTCGCTGACAGGCATCAGCATCGGCCGGCCTCTGTCCGCCGAACCGTCACCACCACATTACACCGACGACGCCTTGCTGGTCAGTCAGAGGTCACAAACACAACCACACAGTCAGGGGGTGGGGCCTCAGCCTTCACTAAGCCCCTCCCTAAAGCAAATATTGTCCAACCCTACGCTAGCAACCGTAACCAGGCACATGAGGTCTGTCCAGAAGTGAAGCTGAAACGCTCTTGGCCATAAAACAGCACAGATGAATTAATGATGAATGAATCTATGAAACAACTTCAACACATGCGTCATAGTCGTTAATTTTCCATTTTTCTGTTTTCATGTCCATCATGTTGTAAAATAATATTAATCTGATGATGTTTGTGTTTGAATTAGGTCTGAATTTTCAGAATTGATCTGAACTGAAAAAGTGAAATGAAAGCGTCTGTTTTTACTGAACGTAAATGATGGGGTTCATTAAACTGAATTCACATCAGTATCATATAAATGTTCAGCTTCAGGCTTAAAGCGAATCGTCATCTGATTATTAAAATGAAAACCATTAACGTCTGCACATTCAGTGGTTTTTAGCCTCAGGTTTGTGCAGATTTTCAGACGTTAAACTGTTTTCTATGTTTCTAAGCGGCACTGTTGACTTCCTGTCTGACCTGTTGTTCTCCGTTCTTTCATGTCCAGTCTCCGGTCAGTCCCAGCATGGAGGTAAGAACCACAACCTTCTACCAGAACATGCACCACCTTCACTTCACGTCTGAACACATGTGACATCACTGAGATGTTGTTTGAGGATGAATGTGTGAATTAATGCCTTGTTAACGGACCTGAAACGCTGTGGCCAACTTGAACGGACATGTATGAAATTGGGTCGATTGCCCAAAAAACCAACACAGACGTGAACTGGTCACATGACCGCAACACAACAGGAAGTCCGCCATCTTGAATTTTATACTAATTTTTGTGATTTTTTTCTTGTATTGAATCCTAACAAACTCCTCCTGTAAGTTTAAACAGTTGACTTCAGATTCGGCCGGCTTCATCTACAGACATTGACGACCAAAACCTACTAATGCCACGTTTCCACTTCATGGTACCGGCTCGACTCGACGTGGCCTTTTTGCATTTCCATTACGAAAAGGACCTGGAATCTGGTACCTGGTACTAGTTTTTTGGTATCACCTTCGCTGAGGTTCCAGGACTGGGGACCAGATACTAAAAGGTGACGTGTAAACACTGCAGACCACTGATTGGTCAGAGAGTTGTCTCTGTGACCCGCCCTTTTACAAAAAACAGATGCCGAAGTTGACAGTAAATATGTCGGTAGGTTAATGCACATGATGACAGCCCAAAAAACTACACCATGGTTTGTCGAAGAGGTTCAGACAAAAAAATTCAGCATGAGCTTGATGAGACAACACACAATGAGCGAGTTTATCAGCGACTCTGAGCAGATGACACAGAAGTAACGCGCTGCATTGCTATGACGACCAGGTACTGTAAAGTCAGTAGTATCCTGTAATGGAAACGGTCTGGAATAAGACCTGGTACCCGAGCCAAGCCGAGTCGAGTCGAGCTGCTTCCATGTAGCAGAAACGTGGCATAAGTGGGTTCTCTCTGGTTAATCTAAATTGCCCATAGGTGTGAATGTGACAGTGATTGTTTGTCTCTGTATGTGTGAACTGGTCACATGTCCAGGGGAACCCCACCTTCACCCATAAGTACCTGGGATAGGCTCCAGTGACCCCCATGACCCCAGTGAGGATAAAGCGAGTTCAGAAAATGAATGAACTTTAATGCTGTTGCCATGGCGATGGTGAAAAATGTGATTTAGAGAAGTGACTCTAACTCAGATGTACTGTCTCCAATCAGCTCCAACTGCACTAATTACTTCATGACCAACTGAACCTGATCACCTTGACATGTAAACATGGAGGCTGTTGTCATGGCAACACAGCAACGTTCATGGTTTTGGCTTGAAACAGGAAGTTGTAGGAACACAAATGTTTACTTTAATGTGACCTTTTTGATATTTGGATCATAGACCCCGTTCCAAAACACCTACATGTCTGTAATGATGCCCACCCTTATGTCCCAGCATGCACTGGGGTCCAAATATGGCTGACTGCATCATTCTTCCATGTAACTTTGAGATTAGTAGTCCAGCTCTAATTGATGCAGAAATCAGACACATAACTATAAAATATCATCTTATTTTGACCACATACTGTGATTTTTAAAAATGTATTTTCTGGGTTCGTTCCTCATCCTGTTCAATGTCGTCTCCTCTGCAGAAGAACCAGCTGGATTACTTCCCGGGCCGAGAGCGGCGTTCCAGCTCCCAGTCGTACATCGGCCGACCCATCGAGCTGGATAAGATCCTGCTGTCGAAGGTCAAAGTTCCCCACACCTTCCTGATCCACTCGTACACCCGACCCACTGTGTGTCAGCACTGCAAGAAGCTGCTCAAAGGCCTGTTCCGACAAGGCCTGCAGTGCAAAGGTAAGGCTAATGGAAACCACACCGCTAACGGAAACCACACCGCTAATGAAAAACACACAGCTAACGGAAAACACACCGCTAATGAAAACCACACCGCTAACAGAAAACACATTGCTAACGGAAAACACACCGCTAACAAAAAACATACCAATAACGAAAACCACACCGCTAACTGAAAACAGACCACTAACGGAAAGCATACCGCTAACTGAAAACATATAGCTAACATTTAGAAAACAGATCACTAATGGAAACACCGCTAATGTAGAGCACAGTGCTAACAGAAAACACACTGCTAACGAAAAACACACCACTAACCAAAAACACACCGCTAATGAAAAACACACTGCTAACGAAAAACACACCGCTAATCTAAAACACATAGCTAATGGAAAACAGATTACTAATGGAAACACCACTAATGTACAGCACAGTTCTAACAGAAAACACACAACTAATGTATCTTCAACCGACAATGCTATGTGACATCTGTCGTCTTCTCTTTCAGATTGTAAATTTAACTGCCATAAACGATGTGCGCCCAAAGTACCGAACAACTGTCTGGGGGAGGTTTCCAAAAACGGAGGCAAGTTTCACCACAAACATGGGCGAACGTGACCATTAGCTTAACATGACTGTTAGCATTAACATGACCATTAGCTTAACATGACTGTTAGCATTAACTTGACCATTAGATTAACATGACTGTTAGCATTAACGTGACCACTAGTGTTAATGTGACCATTAGCTTAGCATGACTGTTAGCATTAACATGACCATTGGCTTAACATGACTGTTAGCATTAACGTGACCATTAGCTTAACATGACTGTTAGCATTAATGTGACCACTAGCGTTATTCGCGCTAAAGTCAAACAGTTTAATTGAAGTAGCTTTGCTAAATTTCCTGAGTTTGTAGAATATTATCTGTTTGTGTTTTTTCTAAATCACAGTAGAATCACGAACTTTCAAATCTTTTCAAACACCTATTCCAACATGTCCTGACTGTTGGTCGTACAGACAGAGGTCAAAGGTCATGGGTCGGAGGTCACGGGTGTAGACTTCCAGGTTCAGGTCTGTGTTTGTTTTCCAGAGCTGCTGAGTCCGGGGGCGGAGTCGGACGTCGTCATGGTGGAGGGTTGCCTCGACGACCACGACAGCGACCGAGGCAGCAGTTTGTTGGACGACATGGATGAAGCGCTGACGTCGGAGGGCGGTCTGCTGCTGGAGGCGGGGCCAAGCGACCTCTGTGACCTGCATGACCCCGACCTGGACGAGTCCAACCGAGCCATCAGGTACGACAACGCCCGAGGGGGTGGGGCTTCAGAGAACGCTAATTAATACTTTATTTATTGATGATGTTGAAGATGCGTCACAAACAGACTGAACTGATGCCATGTTATGCCCCGCCCCCTGCAGCCCGACAACCAGTAATAATATCCCCCTAATGAGGGTCGTCCAATCAGTGAAGCACACCAAGAGGAAGAGTAGCAACGTGATGAAGGAGGGCTGGATGGTCCACTACACCAGCAAGGACACACTGGTACCGCAAAGACACCGTCTGGACACCACCTGTCCGTCCACCTGTCTGTCCACCTGTCCATTACATGCACCTGTCAATCATGTCCAACTGTCTGTCACATGCACCTGTCAGTCATGTCCACCTGTCCATCATGTTCACTTTCCATCTTGTTAACCTGTCCCCATGTTTACCTGTTGTGCTATCTAACTGTTGATGATCTCCACCTGTCTGTCGTGTCCACCTGTCCGTCCCTCTTTTCACCTGTCAGTCATGTCCAACTGTCCATCATGTCCAACTGTCCCCCATGTTTACCTGTTGCGCTATCTAACTGTCGATGATCTCCACCTGTCCATCATGTCAAACTGTCCGTCATGTTCACTTTCCATCTTGTTAACCTGTCCACCTCTCTGTCCATCTGTCCACCTGTCAATCATGTCTAATTGTCCATCTTGTCCAACTGTCCATCATGTCCAGCTGTCCATCATGTCCACCTGTTAATCATGTCCAAATGTCAATCATGTCCAACTGTCCATCATGTTCACTTTCCATCTTGTTAACCTGTCCACTTGTACGTCCGTCTGTCCACCTGTCAATCATGACCAACTGTCCATCATGTCCGCTTTCCATCTTATTAACCTGTCCACCATGTTTACCTGTTGCTCGATCTGTTGATGATCTCCACCTGTCCATCATGTCCACCGTCTGTCCACCTGTCAATCATGTCCACCTGTCCATCCGTCCATCCACCTGTCCTTTGTGTCTGATTCCAGTTTCGTCCTCCTTAGATGCTCATAGGTCTCTGTAGGAACCAGTTTCATGGACCTACTCCGTTTTCTGTCTCTGTCCCACGTGTCTTCGTTTCAGAGGAAGAGACATTACTGGCGTCTGGACAGTAAATGCATCACCTTATTCCAGAACGACACAGGAAGTAAATACTACAAGGTGGGCTGTGTAACTGAAACACCTGATTCTGCTTTTGAATAATGACGTTTGATGTTGACGTCCATCCAGATCCTCTGACTGCTCCGGTCTTTGTCCTCCAGGAGATCCCTCTGTCGGAGATCTTGTCCCTGGAACCAAACCAGGCCTTTTCTCTGCTTCCGGACGGATCCAATCCTCACTGCTTCGAGATCGCCACGGCGTCGCTGGTATATTACGTCGGAGAGAACCTGCAGAGATCAGAATCGGTGACGGGCAGCAGCCTCCTGGTGAGAACCACCACACCTGATCCACTGAGCCTGATCAATACATGGAAATAATCAGATAATCAATAATCAGAGGCTCCGTAGTTACCGTGGAAACACCGTCATCTTCTCCAACATTGATTCCCCAGTAAAACCAATGGAGTTGGATCAATGACGGTGGAAATGGAGACACTTGGTTTATATGTATTAAATGAAATGGACAAGAACAATAAAGCATGTCTAAAATAATAAATAAAATGGGAAAAAAACATGCCAAAAAGTGAACTAAAATGAAGCCAAAAAAGAATAAAATAAGCAATAAAATCAACAAAAACAAAGTAATCAATAAATTGAACAAAAATTAACAATAAATCAACAAAATAATAAGTAACATGAACAAAATAAGCTAAAAACTGAACATTTTTCTAAACGTTTACAATTAGTTACCGTGGAAACACTGTCATCTTCTACAACATCGATTCACCAGTAAAACCCATGGAGTTGGAGCAATGACAGTGGATGGACACACTGCGATTATGTATTTTAAATAATAAAAAGAATGAACATAAACAATCAAAATTTACAAAAAAAAAAAAAAAGTGGAAAAAAATGAGCAAAAAATGAACAATAACAGTCAAAGTGATCAATAAAATGAAAAATAAATCAACAAAATAATAAGTAACATGAATAAAACAAGCACAAAACTGAAAAAAAAACTAAATAAAATGGGCAACAAAATGAACAAAAACACAAATTGCTAAAAATTAAGAAAAACGAAAGAAAATAATAAACAAAATAATAATAAACAACATGGAGAAAGTAATCAATAAAAAATGAACAAAAATAAGAAGCAAAAAGAAAAAAAAAACAAGCAAAAAGCTGAATGAAATTGAAGAAAAAACAATAAACCCATGGAGTTTGATCAGTTTTTGGTTTATGTTCAGTTAATGTGAGATTTGACTGGAAAAGTCATTTTTTCTTCAGTTTTCTCTGTTTCTAATATAATAACCTTGAATATCTCCATGATCAGTGAATTAAATATAGAAAATACAGGATTTACACTGAAAGATGTAGAGTATCAATGAACAAACTGTTAAAAGTTCAGCCCAATAGAAATTATCGAAGGATTGAATGTTGGACTGTTGAACACAGCTGAAATGAACACAGAATGTTAGCTAATGACCAGACACCAACAATGTTTTTTTGATATTAAATCTGTTTGGTTTGTTCAGTTTCCAGCTTTATTTACAGTCCTCAGGGAATTGAATATAAGAAAAGTCAAATTCAGAGGATTGTATTATGATAAACAATGATAAAAAAAAAACTTATGAAAAGTGAAACATAGAGAAAAATTCCTTTCGAAGTTGTTGCAAAAAAAAGTTTTAGGTCGAATTAAAAACATCAGGTGTTAATGATTGTGGTTGTACTTTTACCCATGATGCACTGGTTTGCGTCTCCAGGTGAGCGGCATCGGTCAGGACGTGGCTCGGATGTGGGAGATGGCGATTCAACACGCGCTGATGCCGGCGGTGTCGACCGGAATTTCACACAGTTTACATCGAAGTGGACACAGTGAGTTTATACCAACAACAACAACAACAACATAATAATAATAATAATAATAATAATAATAATAATAATAATAATAATAATAATACAGTTAGAATCATGTGATCATGTTATGCAGATGATACTGTTATATACGTCTGGATAATGGACATTATATACAGATTATAGACGTGTCCTACAGGTGGATATTGGACATTATGTACAGATTATAGACATGTCCTACAGGTGGATATTGGACATTATATACAGATTATAGACATGTCCTACAGGTGGATAATGGACATTATATACAGATTATAGACATGTCCTACAGGTGGATATTGGACATTATATACAGATTATAGACATGTCCTACAGGTGGATATTGGACATTATATACAGATTATAGACATGTCCTACAGGTGGATAATGGACATTATATACAGATTATAGACATGTCCTACAGGTGGATAATGGACATTATATACAGATTATAGACATGTTCTACAGGTGGATAATGGACATTATATACAGATTATAGACATGTCCTACAGGTGGATATTGGACATTATATACAGATTATAGACATGTCCTACAGGTGGATATTGGACATTATATACAGATTATAGACATGTCCTACAGGTCGATATTGGACATTATATACAGATTATAGACATGTTCTACAGGTGGATAATGGACATTATATACAGATTATAGACATGTTCTACAGGTGGATAATGGACATTATATACAGATTATAGACATGTTCTACAGGTGGATAATGGACATTATATACAGATTATAGACATGTTCTACAGGTGGATAATGGACATTATATACAGATTATAGACATGTCCTACAGGTGGATATTGGACATTATATACAGATTATAGACATGTCCTACAGGTGGATAATGGACATTATATACAGATTATAGACATGTCCTACAGGTGGATAATGGACATTATATACAGATTATAGACATGTTCTACAGGTGGATATTGGACAGCTGGTTCTTCTGTCCAATGACTTTAATAAAGTCTGTCGTGTGTGTTTGATCTACAGAGGAGGTCTCCATCAGTATCTCTGTCTCCAACTGTCAGATCCAGGAGAATGTGGTAAGAACACAACACACCTTCAAAGCCAGGACCAGAACCTGAACAACAACTAGAACCAGAACTACATCCACATCCATATTTTTATATATATATATATATATATATATATATATATATATATATATATATATATATATATATATATATATATATATATATATTGTATACTGCATATATAAAAGGAAGTAAACAGATTTTAAAGGGGAAGCCGTCATTCAGTTTCCTTTTTTCTCCCTCGTTTTCATCCTAAACTTCTCCTTCCTTCTGCTGGTTTTCCTCGACCGTGTCATTTATTTTTTTTGTCTTCTCTCTGTTCATCTGTAAACTCTACTCACGCAAATGTAAAAGCAGCGAACGTTTCCATTTCCATGCAGACGTTCACCTCGGCGTCTCCAAGGTGAGCGCGTCTCCGAGCACCTCGAATGGAGATTACTGTGATTACTCACTCAGCCAAGCGGTTGCCATGGAGATGGGTGGTAATTAGGCGGCGGGCCGGGCGAAGGGGGAGGCGGTTTATAACATTGTATTCGTGCGAGGTGTGAAATTAGGCTGTCGGCGAACGGCAGAAAGAAGACGTGAGTGCAGACAAATGAAGGAGAAAATATTTAGTGGCGGCGGTGTCAAAGCCGAGGCAGATCGCTGACGAAAAACCAACCAAAACCATCACTGACGCCGGTGCGGCGGCTGTGGCGGCCTGATGAATCACCGCATTTCACTTGTGTTGAACCCACTTTCTGTCAACCTGCTCCAGTCAGAGCAAAACCAGGCAGGAAGGACGGGAGGAGGTGGAAATTACCCACAAACCCCTGCACTTAGAACCATTTATGGACACAATAAATAAACACAACAAACACAAATTAAACACCAGCCTGGATAAGGATGCACCACTGTTCATGAGTTTAATCATAAGAGTTTAACCCTTAAAGACCCAAACCCTTAAAGACCCAAACGTCCACCTTTAACCTAAACCATCCACTGATATAAACTGTTTAATATTGATCCATTAATCTGATCAATACATGTCAATAACTGGTATAAAATACAGTTTTACTTTAATTATTTGCAGGACAAAATGTACAAAAACTTGTAAAATGAGTAAAATACCAGAAAAATAAGGGAAACATTTACCAAAAACCCCTGTAAATGTGATGGGTGTTGTGTTGTTCTCCAGGACATTAACTCCATCTACCAGATCTTCCCTGACGAGGTTCTTGGTTCAGGACAGTTTGGAATCGTCTACGGAGGTGAAAACACGACGATGTTCCGACTGAAAACCCACCGACGCTGGCATTAAACCTCAACTCACTCTGAGTGTGTGTGTGTGTGTGTGTGTGTGTTCAGGTAAACACAGGAAGTCTGGTCGAGACGTTGCCATCAAGATCATCGACAAACTGAGATTTCCGACCAAACAGGAGAGTCAGCTACGCAACGAGGTGGCCATCCTGCAGGTACACACACAAATACACACACACACACACACACACACACACATACACAAATACATACACACAAACAAATACAGACACACACAAATACACTCAGACAAATACACACAGACACAAATACTCACACACAAATACACACAAATACAAATACACACAAATACAAATACACACAAACACAAATACACACAAAGACAAATACACACAAATACACACACATGAATACACACATACAAACACACTCACACAGATACACACATACAAATACATGCACACACACACAAATACATACACACACACACACACAGACTCACACAAATACACTCAAATACACACTAATACAAATACACACACATACACACGTACAATACACACACAATAACACACATACGATAACACACACACACACATATATTAGGGTTGTAAATCTCAGTTGTCAGACTGATACGATATTCATCTCGATACATCATCTCCAGTCCGATAAATTAAACATACATGTGGCACCTCATGATACGATACGATACAATTCACACCCAAACCACGATACAGAGCGATTCAACACATTCTGACTGAATAGATTCATTATGGTAAAATAATATGCAGTGGAATTCAATGACTTTGATTATTTATTTACCAAATAAATCCATGACTTTTCATGAAGTGTCTTTAGTTCCGTTTCAGAACATGTGTCTCACAGACAGGCGGTGGAAAAGGTCGGACTTTGTTTCCAAAGTCGTTTCTCTGTTTGTTTCTGAAACTCAACTTCTTCCTCCTTCGCTGAATCCATTTGTAATGGAATGTATTTATAATGAAGGCCAAACACAAAAAGATTCTGTCACTTTAAGACACACCTGTGTAAAGTATTATGGGATGTACTGTTAGTTATGTATGTGACTGTTAAAGGAAGTATCTGTGGTATGTACTGCAGTATCTGCGGTATGTACTCCAGTATCTGCGGTATGTACTGCAGTATCTGTGGTATGTACTGCAGTATCTGCGGTATGTACTGCAGTATCTGTGGTATTTACGGCAGTATCTGTGGTATTTATGGCAGTATCTGTGGTATTTACAGCAGTATCTGTGGTATGCACTCCAGTATCTGCGGTATGTACTGCAGTATCTGTGGTATTTACGGCAGTATCTGTGGTATTTACAGCAGTATCTGTGGTATTTACAGCAGTATCTGCGGTATGTTCTCCAGTATCTGTGGTATTTACGGCAGTATCTGTGGTATTTACGGCAGTATCTGTGGTATTTACGGTAGTATCTGTGGTATTTACAGCAGTATCTGTGGTATTTACAGCAGTATCTGTCTGGTGGTCCCCAGATCTTGTACAAGACAATCCAGGCTCTTTTCATGGGTCGTTCCACGTTGGTGGAACGTTCTACTGAGCACTATGAGAACAGAGGCGTCCCTGCCTATCTTCAAGAAGCTCCTGAAGACCCAGCTCTTCCGAGAGCACCTCCTGTCCTAGCACTAGTATCCGACATTCCATTTTAAATATTCTAAAAAGGTTTTTCCCAGGATTATCACAGATTTTCCCAGGATTATCTCTGGACCTGCTGCGGTGGTCCTGCCTCTCTCCTGCCTTCATCATCATCACTCACTTGTCCTCAATTGCCTCCATGTGTCTCCCCCTACTCCCCTCTTCTCCCCCTCTCCCCCAGTCTCTATCTCTATTGCTCTCTCTTTTTCTCCCCCTTTAACCCCAACTGGTCCAGGCAGAAGGCCATCCTCCAGGAGTCTGGGTCTGCTCCAGGTAGAAGAAGTTTTTCCTCACCACTGTCACCAGTCACAAGTGTACAGGTGTCAAACTCCGGTCCTCGAGGGCCGGTATCCTGCATGTTTTAGATGTTTCCCTCTTCCAACACACCTGATTCAAATGATAAGCCCATCATCCAACTCTGCAGAAGCCTGATAACGACCGTCAGGTGTGCTGGAAGAGGGAAACATCTAAAACATGCAGGATACCGGCCCTCGAGGACCGGAGTTTGACACCTGTGCACTAGTGTTTGCTCCTGGAGGATTCTGTTGGGTTTCTGTAAATTGGCTTAGAGTCTGGTTTTGACCAACTCTATATATAAAGTGTCATGAGATAACTTTTTTGTTGTGATCTGGCGCTATATAAATAAAATTTGATTGATTGAGTGATTTGATTGGTTTTCCCCTGTAAGTCGCTTTGGAAAAAAGCGTCTGCCAAATGCATAAACACATAAACACATAAACACAGTACCTGTGGTATGCACTGCAGTACCTGTGGTATGTACTGCAGTACCTGTGGTATGTACTGCAGTACCTGTGGTATGCACTGCAGTATTCAGTACAGCTGATCTAGTACAAGTACACGTTCATAAACCCCATGTGGTCTCCTCCTTCTGTCTGTCACATTCACATACACACAGGACAGAATTTATGGGCAGAGCGTGTGCTTAGTGCAGTGGGCGGGCCCAGTGCGTGCGCGGAGATGGTGCCAAGTGTGTGGGCGGAGTGTGTGTCCAGTGCGTGGGCGGAGCGTGTGTCCAGTGCGTGGGCGGAGCGCGTGCCCAGTGCGTGGGCGGAGCTTGCCCAGTGCATGGGCGGAGCATGTGTCCAGTGCGTGGGCGGAGCTCAGACTGTCATGTGCAGTGTACTCATCCATGGCGCACATTAACGTGTTTCTGTAGGAAAGAAAAACATTACTCTAATAAATAGTAACACTTTTAAATGCAAGTACAAATGTATTCTACTGAACAGATTGAATTTTATCGATACAAACATTCAATAACTGATACATCGTGATATCATTCCAAACTTTCATTCACTCACAGCTCATCTGTCGGTGGACTGGGATGGTACACGTGTCAGCGTATCAATACGTATCAGATTATCTTCCCATCCCAAAGACACACACACATACACATATATACACACACGTACACACACACACACACACACACACACACACACACGGTGGTGGTGTGTCAGCGCAGAGTGAGATTTCCTGTCGAGAACGACTTCATTACCGTGGCAACACCGTAGGGGTGTGACATCCTGTAATAATCCAGAGCTGCTCAACCGGCAGAAACAGAAACACCTGCAGAAACACACACACACAGACATACACACATGCAGACACACACACACACACACAGACATACACACATGCAGACACACACACGCACACACACACACAGACACACGGACACTGCTCATTTCAGATCAATTCAACACACGAAGGAACAGAATGATCTGATCTGAAGAACACAGAAAGTAAACACCTGAACGAATGAATGAATGAACGAATGAACAAACAAACGAATGAATGAATGAATGTGTCAGACAGATTAAACATAGACTCCAACCACTAACAGTAAATGAACCACAGACCCATAAACTACATGTATAGATTATAAACTAAACATACATATTATCTATTATATTATCTGTTTAAACCATCACTTGGTTTAGTTTTAGTCTTTTACTTTATTTTATTTACTGTTTTGTTTAGTTTTACAGTCTTTTTTTACCGGTTTGATCATTTTAGTCAGTTTAAACCACCTCTGACTTTGGTTTTATTATACTTTAGTTTAACTATGTTTAACCCTTTAACAATCAAATAGTTTTGTTTTAAAAAATTTAGATTAGTTTGACCAACTTTTACTCTGTTCCAACCATCTTTGAGTTGAGTTTAATGAGGATGAGGATGATGATGATGATGATGATGATGGCGGTGGTCTGTCCTCCAGAGTCTTCATCACCCGGGCGTGGTCAACCTGGACTGTATGTTCGAGACTCCGGAGCGGGTGTTTGTCGTCATGGAGAAGCTCCACGGTGACATGTTGGAGATGATCCTGTCATCGGAGAAAGGCCGACTGCCCGAGCGGATCACCAAGTTCCTGGTCACGCAGGTTCAGACGCGACCCGACATCTGGTGGAGTTGATCTATGAACCAACCAACCCGTTAAAGCCGGCGCTGTTTGTGTTTCAGATCCTGGTGGCGTTACGTCATCTGCACTTCAAGAACATCGTCCACTGTGACCTGAAACCAGAGAACGTCCTGCTGGCCTCGGCAGACTCATTCCCTCAGGTAAAGCCTCCCACGGGTCTATGGTTCGGTTCTGTTGGGTCTATGGTTCGGTTCTGTCGGTGTTTCATGTCTTCATCTGGGTCCATGGTTTGGTTCTGTTGGGTCCATGGTTTGGTTCTGTTGGGTCCATGGTTTGGTTCTGTTGGGTCCATGGTTTGGTTCTGTTGGGTCCATGGTTCGGTTCTGTTGGTGTTTCATGTCTTCATCTGGGTCCATGGTTTGGTTCTGTTGGGTCCATGGTTTGGTTCTGTTGGGTCCATGGTTTGGTTCTGTTGGTGTTTCATGTCTTCATCTGGGTCCATGGTTTGGTTCTGTTGGGTCCATGGTTTGGTTCTGTTGGGTCCATGGTTTGGTTCTGTTGGGTCCATGGTTCGGTTCTGTTGGTGTTTCATGTCTTCATCTGGGTCCATGGTTTGGTTCTGTTGGGTCCATGGTTTGGTTCTGTTGGGTCCATGGTTCGGTTCTGTTGGTGTTTCATGTCTTCATCTGGGTTCATCTATTTTCTTATATTTAATTCACTGATCATGCAGATGTTCATTGAAGCTCAGATTAAAGCCAAAGGTTATTATTTCAAAAACAAACAAAAAAAACTGAATAAACAGTGTCTTTTTCAGTCCAGTCTCTCATTAACTGAACATAAACCCAGTGTGTCCATCCACTGTCATTGATTCGACTCCATGGGATTGACTGGAGAATCAATGTTGTAGAGGATGACGGTGTTTCCACGGTAAATATGGAGCCTCTGAATGTCCAAATATGGTCATATCTGATGACCATGAAAAGATGAAGAACTGTATTTTACACCAATTATTGACATGGATTGATAAGATTAGCGGATCAACAGGAATTAAACAGTTTAGATCAGTAGATGGTTTAGGTTAAGGGCGGACGTTTGGGTCTTTAAGGGTTAAAGGTGCACGTTTGGGTCTTTAAGGGTTAAAGGTGGACGTTTGGGTCTTTAAGGGTTAAAGGTGGACGTTTGGGTCTTTAAGGGTTAAAGGTGCACGTTTGGGTCTTTAAGGGTTAAAGGTGGACGTTTGGGTCTTTAAGGGTTAAAGGTGGACGTTTGGGTCTTTAAGGGTTAAAGGTGCACGTTTGGGTCTTTAAGGGTTAAAGGTGGACGTTTGGGTCTTTAAGGGTTAAAGGTGCACGTTTGGGTCTTTAAGGGTTAAAGGTGGACGTTTGGGTCTTTAAGGGTTAAAGGTGGACGTTGCTATGGCGATGACAGTTACAGGAAGGGCAGTACCCCACTGCATGATGGGAAATGAAGTTCAAAACTGGAGCGACACATTTCCTGACTGCAGTCCCAGATGTGGTGTTCATATGACCCGTGGTTCTTCAGGGGTCAACGCACTAGTTCTACATATTAGCAGAGGACCCTGTGATCAGGTATGATTAAGCTCCTCCTCCTTCTTCTTCAGGTGAAGCTCTGCGACTTCGGATTTGCGCGTATCATCGGAGAGAAGTCGTTCCGGCGTTCGGTGGTTGGAACGCCGGCGTATCTGGCTCCGGAAGTTCTAAGGAACAAAGGCTACAACCGCTCTCTGGACATGTGGTCTGTGGGAGTGATCATCTACGTCAGGTCAGAGTCTGTCTGTCTGTCTGTCTGTCTGTCGTTCTATCGTTCTATCTATCTATCTATCTATCTATCTATCTATCTATCTATCTATCTATCTATCTATCTATCTATCTATCTATCGTTCTATCTATCGTTCTATCTATCGTTTTATCTATCGTTTTATCTATCGTTCTATCGTTCTATCTATCTATCTATCGTTCTATCGTTCTATCGTTCTATCTATCTATCTATCTATCTATCTATCGTTCTATCATTCTATCTATCTTTCTATCGTTCTATCGTTCGTTCTATCTATCGTTCTCTCTATCATCTATCGTTCTATCGTTCTATCGATCATTCTATCGTTCTATCATTCCATCTATTGTTCCATCTATCTATCGTTCTATCGTTCTATCATTCTATCTATCTATCTATCTATCTATCTATCTATCTATCTATCTATCTATCTATCTATCTATCTTTGTTCTATCGTTCTATCGTTCTATCTATTGTTCTGTCTATCATTCTATCGTTCTATCTATCGTTCTATCGTTCTATCGTTCTACCTATCTCTCTATCTCTTTTTCTCTATCTCTTTCTATCTCTGTCTGCCTCGATCTTTCTATCTCTCGCTATCTCTCTCTTTCTCTCTCTATCTATCTTAGTCTTTCTCTTTCTCTCTTTTTCTCTCTCTATATCTTACTTGTAATAACCAAAAATTTCTTTAAGAAATAGGAAAGAAAAAAATATGGACTTTTTTTCTAGTTTTAAGCCTTAACGTGATTACATTTAAAACAAGAAAATTTTTGTCAAATGTACAAATATATGAATTTTTCTCTACGTTTAACCTCTGCCAAGGGATTTATCACCATTTATCATAATATTCTGCTCTGTATTCTGCATTATTTTCAGTGTAAATCATATATTTTTACCTCCGCCAGGAGGTATTGTGATCACTTTGCTTCGTGTGTTTGCATGTTTGTTAGCAGGATAACTCAAAAAGTTATGGATGGATTTTCATGAAATTTTCAGGAAATGTTGATACTGGCACAAGGAAGAAATGATTAAATTTTTGTGGTGATCGGGGGGTGGGGGTGGGGGGCACAGATCTGTCTTGGCGGAGGTCTGTGGTCTTTTCTTGTTCTATATTTAATTCACTGATCATGTAGATGTTCATTAAAATAAAGAATTTATCCAGAAAACTTGGGAAAAAAGTGACTTTTTCTGTTCAGTTAATTACATGTTTTACTGAAAATCAAGTGTGTCCAAACCCTTTCAGTATTTTACGTCTGCAGATCAGTTACTGTTTGGTTTTCATCCACTTCTGAACCTTTGAACGTCTGTTTTCAGTTTTATTTTATTGTTGTGTTCCAGATGTGACTGCTGTTTATTGAGAACTCTGATAGTCCATATTATTGAAAATACGACTTATTTATATCTTTTATACACTATTATAATTGGCCTTTTTTGCTACGTTATTTATTATTATTCTGTTTTTACCTGTTTTTTAAATATAAGGCATTTAATTAGTAAAGTGAAAGAGAAACAGTATCTGACAATAATCTTGAATCTTATTTTCTACAAATCCCTTTATGAATCTGTTCTTCTGGGTTTTTTTAATTACGTCAACCATCTTTGAATCTTTCTTCTGTAATTTTCTTCTTCCTCATCTTCCTTCTCATCTTTTCATCTGTTTTTCCTTGTTTCGTGTTCACACGTTGTGTCTTATTTACTTCATCAGGTGAAAAATATTTGTCTGTTTGTTAATAAAATGATATGTTCGTGTCCTTCAGCCTCAGTGGGACGTTTCCGTTTAACGAAGATGAAGATATTAACGATCAGATCCAGAACGCTGCCTTCATGTACCCTCCTCATCCCTGGAAGAAGGTCTCCCAGGAAGGTAAAACACCTCCGCCACATCCTGAACACTGGCTGATTTTCAAGGCTCAGTGTTCTTTACTCCCCCCTCCTACCAAGGTTATTATCGTTAACAAAAACGTATGAAATGATGAAAACTAGAATTGTAAAAACATTTGCGTTAACTGAAATAAATAAAAACTATAATTAAAAGAAAAAACGATAACTAACTGAAAGTGTATTGTGTGTTTACAAAACTAACTTAAACGTATAAAAAGTATGGCTAAAATTCCCTTCATTTTCGTCTTTGTCAATGTCGGATTGATACGAAATCAATTTATTTTGCTCGAGCAATTTTAGCTAGCGGCACCATATGATATTTAAGGGTCCGTCACTTGTGGTCACTTGTGGTTTCCAGTTGTCTTCTGGTCCCCACTTTACCTGGAAACATGGAGACTAAAGTTGGGAGAACACAGCAGAGTCTATGGAAGTAAATCTGTCTCATCAGATTTTGAATTACTAAAGCCATTGAATTTCTAGCACTGAGTTTTTTTGCACTGAAATTAAGTATCTGAGTTTTTTTGTCTCTGAATTCAACTATGTTCATAAAGCTAGAATTAAAAAAAATCAGATGCAAAAAATTCAGAAGCAAAAAATTCAGATCACACATCTGGGACACCAAGGATAAGCAATCGATTCTATCTCAAGTCGAACCGACAGCCAGCCAATCGAGTTACGTTAGGTTGGTCATGTGACACTGATGCAGGGAGACAGTCAGCGCGGATGTGTGAACTGAAGTTTTTGCTTTTGAATTTTTTGCATCTGAGTTTTTGGCATCTGAATTTTTTTATTCTAAATTTATGAACATAGTTGAATTCAGAGACAAAAAAGATCAGATACTTAATTTCAAAAAAATTCAGTGCTAGAAATTCAATGGCTTTTATAATTCAAAATCTGATGAGACAGATTTACTTCCATAAGAGTCCTGTCTGGGATTTATTTGAATATGACGGCGAAGAAGATAAAAGATATGACGAAACTAAAATTAATACTAAAACTAAACTTAAACTAAACTAAAACTAAGCATTTACAAAGAAATGAAAACTAATAAAAACTATCAAACCTGCTCTAAAAACGAACTAAAACTAACTGAATTAGAGAAAAAAAAGTCATAACTAAATAAAACTAAACTATAATGAAAAATCCAAAACTATCAGAACCTTGGTTCACTGTCCAGGAGTTTGACAAGTGCAGGAATAAAAGGGTTCATCTGACTGTTGGTTCCGGTACAAAGTTAAAGTGTATCTGAGATTGGACTGAAGCAGAACTCACACCATAGAGGGTGGGCGGAGTCACTCAGGACCGAGGTTCTAATAGTTTTGGATTTTTCATTATAGTTTAGTTTTAGTTTGGTTTTGACTTTTTTTCTCTAATTCAGTTAGTTTTCATCCATTTTTAGAGCAGGTTTGCTAGTTTTTATTAGTTTTCATTTTTTTGTAAATGCTTAGTTTTATTTTAGTTTTAGTTTTGTCGTATCTTTTCTCTTCTTCTCTGTCGTATTCAAATAAATCCCAGACAGGACTCTGCTGCTTTCTCCCAACTTTGGTCTCCATGTTTCCAGGTAGAGTGGGGACCAGAAGACGACTGGAAACCACAAGTGAACACAAGTGACGGACCGTCAAGTGTCGTGTAGTGCCGCTAACTAAAATTGCTAGAGCGAAATAAATCGATTTCGTATCAATCCAGCATTGACAAAAAGGAAAACGAAGGGAATTTTATCCATAATTTTTATCCGTTTTAGTTAGTTTTGTAAATACACAACACAGTTTCAGTTAGTTATTGTTTTTTCTTTTAATTATAGTTTTTATTTATTTCAGTTAATGAAAATGCTTTTTCAATTCTAGTTTTGGTCATTTCGTTAGTTTTCATTCATGATAATAACCTTGTTCAGGTCCGAACAGGCCTTATTCAGAGTTCTGACCTTATGCAGGTGTGTGAGGTCACTGAAGGTCACATCTTCTTAAAACCCTGGAGTCTGTTTTTATTTTTGCTGTTTAAACCAAACCAACCGATACAAGAAAAGGTTCACAACTGACTCAATGAAACAAGAATAAAAAATCTTCATAAAAGTTCTGTCGACGTTAAAACTCCAGAGGTTCTGATTAAAGTCTGTGCACTGATGTGTGTTTTTAAAAACATCCATGTTGCCTCTGTTTGGTCGGTCTGACTCTGGATCAGACCAGGACAGATCTGTTCCTCAGATCCACCATCATCTTCTGGGCAGAGGAGGGTAACTCCAGCTCCATAAAAGTCCTGCCATGTGTTTGCTCCAACCGCTGACAGAACCAGGACATTCTGATGAACACAACAGCTCATCCAGGTAAATGGATCATTAGTGGAATCACCTGAGTTCAGTGAACAGGTACAACCCATACATGACAGGACTTTAACTCTATGGAGCTGGAACTACCAACCTCTGCTCCTGGGTCTCACACATGTTTATGTCCATAAAGGATGTTTTACACCAGTGGGTCAGGGGGTCCGGGTCGGAACCATCAGCAGGTTTGAGGATGTGTCACCCTGCACGTCATTATTACATAAAATAAATTAAAGAGGTGACAGGACCAAGGTTATTATCGTTAACGAAAACGAACGAAATGACGAAAACTAAAATTGAAAAAACATTTTCGTTAACTGAAATTAATAAAAACTCTAATTAAAAGAAAAAAACGATAACTAACTGAAACTGTATCGTGAGCTTACAAAACTAACTAAAACTTATAAAAATTATGGATACAATTCCCTTCGTTTTCGTCTTTGTCAATGTCGGATTGATATGAAATTAATTTATTTGGCTCCAGCAGTTTGAGCTGGTGACACCATACGACACTACACAGTCTGTCATGTCTGGTCACTGGTGGTTTCCAGTCATCTTCTGGTCCCCACTCTACCTGGAACATACAGACTAAAGCTGGGACACAGCAGCACAGTCCTGTCTGGGGTTTACTGTAGTGATGAGTGGGGTCGTTTTTTTTTTTTTTTTTGGCGTACCGTGTGTGTGCGCGTGAGTGACAGAGACAGAGCAGAGCTGAAGGACAGAGTCAGACAGGACTAGCATCCAGGTAAAAACTGGAGAGTTTATCACCATGAAAAGGCCTTCCAAGCCCTGAACTGCACAGTTTAGAAGAGGAGAAAAGAGGAGGATGAAAACTAATCCAATTACAGAGGTATGGAACCTGTTAGAATGTTCAAAAACGTTTGATGTTACTAGCTACAGCTAGCTGAACTGAACTGAAGCAAAGTTGGCTAATAATGGAACTGGAGATGATTAAGATATGAGATATCTGCTAAGGTGTGGTTTACTGATGATGGACTGGGTTATATATGTTTATAAGTGGTTTATATATGTTTCTGTCTGGTTTAACTGCTGGTTAGCTGGTTTATAATAGGTTCCTTTCTGCTTTAATTGCTGGTTAGCTGGTTTATATATGTTTCTATCTGGTTTAACTGCTGGTTAGCTGGTTTATATATGTTTCTATCTGGTTTAACTGCTGGTTAGCTGGTTTATATATGTTTCTATCTGCTTTAACTGCTGGTTAGCTGGTTATATATGTTTCTATCTGGTTTAACTGCTGGTTAGCTGGTTTATATATGTTTCTATCTGGTTTAACTGCTGGTTAGCTGGTTTATATATGTTTCTATCTGGTTTAACTGCTGGTTAGCTGGTTTATATATGTTTCTATCTGCTTTAACTGCTGGCTGCTTTGTGCATCTCCTCTCATGCTTTGCACATCTTCACATTGTTTCACGTAAGTGACGTTGTGTATGGATTGCACCCCCCCTCAACCTGCTATAGGGAATTTATACATTGTACGGTACATTGTGTCTCTGCTCAGCCCATGAGCCGCCCTAACCCGACCCCCAAATAAAGTGTCCAGGGTAACCAATATCCGCGCCTCACTAATTTCTTTGAATAGGATGATGAGGAAGATAAAATATATGAAATAACTAAAACTAATACTAAAACTAAACTAAACTAAAACTAAGCATTCAGAAAAAAACGATAACTAATAAAAACTAACAAACCTGCTCTAAAAACTAATGAAAACTAACTGAATAAGAGAAAAAAAAGTCAAAACTAATTAAAACTAAACTATAATTAAAAATCCAAAACTATTATAACCTTGGACAGGACACGCCCCTGTGGAGCTCCAGTGGAAGATGAAAGAACATCAGACGTTAGTTATTATTGTCCTTCATACGTTCTGGTCCATCCTCCAGCAGGTCAGACCTGGTTCTGTGGTTCTGGAATCGTTCTAAACCAGGGCTGTCAAACTCATTTTAGTTCAGTTCCACATTCAGCCTAATATGATCTAACGTGGGCCAGACCAGTACAATAAATTAAATAATAGAATAAGAACTTTTGAGAGAAAAAAGTAAAATTCTGTAATGAAAATGTTTACATCTACGAATTGTACTTGAACATAACATGAACAAATATAAACAACCTGAAAATTCGTTAGTAAAATAAGTGCAATGTCAGGGCTCGTGACTGCGACTGAATTACGGTCGCATGCGCCTGAGAATTTTGGTAGTGCGACTGTTTTTGAGATTACGATCGCACGGTGCGCCAATAAAAAAATGAGCGAAAATTAATACGTGCGCCTAGAATAATGGCTGCAGAAGTAACTCGTCAGCTGAAAATAAACAAGCTCCACGCCCCGCTGACTGAAGCGGAAAATCTAGTCCCCGCCCCCTCGCGTGTGCAGGCGGCATAAACAAAGGGATCAAATAACTCCACCGACGTTTGAAACAATCTCCCGCCAAACCCGGTTAGTAGCGCTGGCGTTGTTCCAAGTATTTTCCCATGACGTAATGTATCCTGCAAGTCAGATGATCATGTTGCGCGAATCAACTTGCTACACGATCAGCTGACCGTAACCAGCGAATCGAGGGGCTAATGAATAAACAACAAGCGGTATCCAGACGTGTACATGATTCGTCAAAAGTTTCTTCCTCAAAAGTTGGTTGTTGCAAATAATGGTGTGATTCGTCTTTCTTCTCCAAGAACCAACTAAAGTATATACCACACATTGACAATTGTTTTGCACCTGTGTCAATGTAAGCTTTTTCTTTCATACTCTATTCAAATACTTTATTCTAGGTTGTTAACATTGCTTAAATACATATAGGAATATTACTTGGTATGGCCAAGAGTTTTGCTTGTTCTCCAAATTTTTTAAATAATAGTGGTGCGCCTAGATTTTAGCGTGTGCTCCTAACTTTTTAGGGTTAGGAGCACAGTGCTCCTAGGTCAAAAAGTTAATTTTGAGCCCTGAATGTTAACAATATTACACCTCAGTTTATCATTTGTACATGTGAATCACAACTTATAGATCACAGTGGATCTACAAATACACAAAACATTGTAGGGAGAATATTATTAAAATTCCACATACGACATTTCAGATATTCAAAATGTATGTATTTAGTATATTTAGTATTTAGTCTGTAAATTTCAACATTTTTGTCCAATTTTCCTTTTTTTTTTTTTTTTTTACACTCAAACAATGACAAATATTTACAGTTTCCATTATTTATAGGTTATTATGATAGTATTTTACTGGTCTGAAAAATCTTGAATTAAGCAAAAAAATCTTGAATCAAGCAACAGAAAAAAGCTTGAATACGGCAAAAAAAATCTTGAACTAAGCAAAACAAATCTTGAATTAAGTAAAAAAAAAAAAAAAAAAGTCGAATTCAGCAAAAAAACATCTTGAATTAAGTAAAAAAAAAAATCTTGAATTAAGTCAAAAAAAAAGTCTTGAATTTAGCAAAAAAATTCTTCAATTAAGCAAAAAAACTTCAATTAAGCAAATAAATCTTGAATTAAACAAATAAACAAAACATTTAATAACAGGGAGAATATTATTAAAATTCCACATACTTCTCTTAAGAGATTTCAGGTTATTCACATTTTTTTAATATAAAAGGCTAGTCTTCAAATGTAAACATTTTTGTGCAATTTTACTTTTATTTTTTTACCGTAAAACAATGAGAAAATTGTACAGTTTTCATTATTTGTAGGTTATTATGATAGTACTTTACTGGTCTGATCCACTTTAGATTGAATTGACCTAAAATGATTGTTAGTGTCATTTTTGCTTTTCATAAATTCATCCCAGGGGCCGGACTGGACCCTTTGGGGGGCTGGATTTGCCCCCCGGTCAGCATGTTTGACACCTGTGTCCTAAACCCTCCGTCATCTGTGGTGGTTTTGGAAACAGAAGCTGCAGCTCCTGTTTCCTCAGGAGTCGATAGTAGAATCCTGCGTTTGTCTTTTTGTGAATGAATGTGTGTTTTCTGTGGAGGTGTTTTCAGCAGCGTGTGTCCTCCTCCTCCACATCTTTTATAAATATCCCACCCTCTGCTGTTGGATAAACGCTGCTCGTCTCCACCTCCTCCTGCCACTCGTGGCTGTTCCTCATCCTCCAACATCAGTTTCAGGTGTTTATTTCTGGAGTACAGCGCTGCCTTTGTGACTCACCTCATTGTCGTCATTGTCTCTAAAAGCGACTCGTCCTGTCGAATACCAGACACTTTTAATTCGTCCTGACTCACCCGATCGCCGGCCGATTCCCCGGAGCCTTCGTAACCTTCCCTCCTCCGCCTCCTCGTCTCCTACTTCAGCGAAGAAAATATCCTTCCAAGTCCTTTCTGTCATCGCAGGAGGATTAAATGTCAGAATAAACTCCTGAGTGCGTCAACAGATCTGAGTTTCACTTCACTCCCACAAGAAAAAAACAAAAAAACACAGATTTTCCAGATGAAACTGGTCATTTTATTGACATTTAACTCTTGAAGACCCACAGCTGGGCTTCATCTCACCTGTAGACGATGTTTGTCTTTACATTCAACCTTTTCTAAGTGTTTTATCACCATTTATTTGTGCGACAGCGTATTAGGCCGCATCGGAAAAATAAAAACACCCTTCACTGCCAGAGTAAAGAATTAATATTTCAAGAATAAAGTCGTAATTTGGAAAAACTCATAATTTACCGAAAATGTTGTACTTTTATTAGATTAAAGTCATAATATTTTGAAAATAAATTTGCAATAGTGCGATAAAAAGTCGTAGTTTTGAAACTGTAAGCCTTAAGTAAGTTCAGTAATTTACTCCAAGCCCATTCAGTTCTTACGACGAAACAAACCCAAACGTGTGTGAACTGTCTTCAAAGTCCTTCGACTAATGCTAATGTGTTGATGGTGGGCGGGGCTAATAGGCTCAGTATTTGGTGGGCGGGGCTTGTAATATTTGTGTAATAACGTGTAACCAGCGATAGCTCTACAGTCGAACACTTCCAGTCAGTTCCTCCAAATCTGTTCAGTTTTTACGACCAATCAAACCCAGACGTGTGTTAACTGTAGCGCTATCGCTCGTTACACCAGAGAGTTATACAGTGAGGGTTTCTACATTTCTAAATTCTGACAGTTTATCGCACAATTGCGAATTTATTTTCAAAATATCATGACATTCATGTCATAAAAGTATGCCATTATTTTCATTCAATTATGAGTTTTTTCAAATTGCAACTTTATTCTTGAAATATGACTTTTTTTCTCATAGGTGTTTTTAGTTTTCCGATGTGGCCTAATACGCTGTCATACTAATAAATAGTGAAAAGTCACTTAGAAAAGGTTGAATGTAAAGACAACCGTCAGTTCCTCCAAAATGGTTTTGGTTTATACGACAAAACAAACCCAGACGTTCGCAAACTGTCTTCAAAGTCTTTTGACTAATGCTTACGTGTTGATGGTGGGTGGAGCTAATAGGCTCAGTATTTGGCCTTTGTGCGTAAACCCCAAATGAAAGTAGAACCTCACAGAATGTTCCAAGTTCTACATTTTGCAACAAGTGGGTACGACTTTATTCTGTAAATTATGATATTTTTCCTGCTTGTTTTTAAACTACGACATTATTCTCGTAATTTTATGGCTTTATTCTCTAAATATGACGACATTATTCCCATAGTATTACTTCATTCTCATAAAATTATGACTCTTTTTGTATTCGACTGTATTCGAACTACATCTGGAGTAACGGTACCTTCCCTTCGAACCTCCATCATTGTAGTTCTAGTGGTTCCATGTGAACAGCTGCACCAGTCCAACTATCCAACTATAGGACTACAGCTGAAAATCCAACAGAACAGTTATATAAGATATAAATGTATACGAACTGCTAACACAGACCAAACAAAACAGAATTTACAACAGAAATGTCACTAATACAGGAAATACACTGGACCAGGGGAAAGATGACCATATCTGATCAACTTAGAGCTGGAGTTGATAGATCAGCGACGGTGCCATACTCAATGTTTGGAACTACTGGCCCCGCCTCCAGAACCTGGAAGGAGGTCCATGTTTCGTCTGCCATTTTTTTTTTACAGTGGGAGTCTATGGAAGTGTGGTAACTCAGTTTTGTCTACCACTCTGGACTGAACGTTTACCTCTGAACATTAACAGGAATCATCACAATAATCCTGTTTGTTGTGTATTTTTGTGTATATTGTACATTGTACATATTGTGTGTATTGTCAATATCTTCACCGATAGGCATTACGTCCTTCAGCTCCACAGTTTAAAACAAAGGCAGAAATCATGTGACACCCCCCCCCCCTTCCCTGACTCCCCCACCAAACAGCCCACCCCACCCCCCTGAATGAGAGGAATGAGTCTGAAGGGCAAATATCTGAGGAAACAGAGGAATCCTGGAGGAGCAGAGGGTCGACACTTCTCAGAAAGACCCATTTGGACAGACCTGGGGGGGGGGGGGGGTCTATTCATGTGGTGGTCCATTCATGTGCATAATGCTGAGGGGCCCGGGGGCCCGGAGCTGTTCAGACCAGTGACCCCTGAAGAAATGTTAACATCATGTTAGCTTTGCTCATTAGCCCCGACCGGCCCCTCACCACAGGGTGGCCGAACCCCCCCACCCCACCCCCAAACCCCCTCCTCACATTCTCCAGCTCATCATTCTCCCTGGTTTGTTCTGTTTTCAGCCATCGACCTGATCAACAACCTGCTGCAGGTGAAGATGAGGAAGAGGTTCAGTGTCGACAAGACCCTCAGTCACCCCTGGTTACAGGTGAACCCCCCCAAAACACACAAGTTTACAGGTGAACCCCCCCAAAACACACAAGTTTACAGGTGAACCCCCCCAAAACACACATTTACAGGTGAACCCCCCCAAAACACACACGTTTACAGGTGAACCCCCCCAAAACACACATTTACAGGTGAACCCCCCCCAAAACACACATTTACAGGTGAACCCCCCCAAAACACACATTTACAGGTGAACCCCCCCAAAACACACATTTACAGGTGAACCCCCCCAAAACACACACATTTACAGGTGAACCCCCCCAAAACACACACATTTACAGGTGAACACAGACAAAAAATACACATTTGTTCTACCTGTACCAGGGTGCATTTGTTTTCCACTCCAGGACTACCAGATGCGGTTTGACAGGGGTGCTTTTGTTTTACTTGTACAGGGGTGCGTTTGTTTCCTCTGTACCGGGGTGCGTTTGTTTTTTCTATATTGGGGTGCATTTGTTTTGCCTGTACCAGGGTACGTTGGTTTCCTCTGTACCAGGGTGCATTTGTTTTCCACTCCAGGACTACCAGATGGGGTTGGACAGGGGTGCATTTGTTTTACCTGTACCGGGGTGCGTGTGTTGTCTCTGTACCGGGGTGCGTTTGTTTTACCTGTACTAGGGTGTGTTTGTTTCCTCTGTACCGGGGTGCGTTTGTTTTACCTGTACTAGGGTGCGTTTGTTTCCTCTGTACCGGGGTGCGTTTGTTTTACCTGTACTAGGGTGCGTTTGTTTCCTCTGTACCGGGGTGCGTTTGTTTTACCTGCACTAGGGTGCGTTTGTTTCCTCTGTACCGGGGTGCGTTTGTTTTACCTGTACTAGGGTGCGTTTGTTTCCTCTGTACCGGGGTACGTTTGTTTTCCACTCCAGGACTACCAGATGTGGTTGGACAGGGGTGCGTTTGTTTTCTCTGTACCAGGGTGCTGTTGTTTCCTCTTTACCAGGGTGCGTTTGTTTTCTACTCCAGGACTACCAGATGTGGTTGGACCTGCGGAACCTGGAGAGTCGGATGAACGAGCGCTACATCACCCATGAGAGTGACGACCTGCGCTGGCATCACCACGCCCAGCTCAGCGGCCTCGACTACCCCGGGCACCACGGTAACAACGGGCCCCGCGGCAACGGTGGCCAGGGGGCGGAGCGTTACCCGGAGACGGAGGAGGAGCTGGAGACGCTCAGCGAGAAAGTCAGCGACCTTTGAGGACGAGGAAACTGAACGAAAGCACAAAAACATGAAAAAAAACCAAAACACACAAATACGACAGAAGGGTGAAATGTGAGCTTTTATTCATGTTCAAGTAGCAGAGTTTGAGATTATCATGAACGTAAACCTGAGCCTTTGGACGGAACCAGTTCAAATACATGAAAAAACCCCATCTATGACTCAGCATCTCATGAACAAAACTGAAGATTAGTCGACATTTATTTATTTCACACATTTCCAACAGTTGTTACATATAATTATATATAATAACAGTATTATATGTTTTTAATGAACAGACTTATTTTGATCAATTTCATCAAACTCATCAAAAATTCCGACATTTTAAAATAATGAGAATAAATGTCCTGTGCATCCATATATGGGGATGTTTATATCGTATCTTTTCATGCGTTTAAGTTTTTTTTTAATTGAAAAACTTCATCGACCTGCGTCGGTATATACATAGATTTAATCCTGTTGTAGAAACATGTCAGATGTTCGATGTGGAATAAATAAAAGTAGTGTTTGTGAAATACTGAGTCATTTGAACGGATAATGAATGAAAGGCGTCGCTGCTTCACAGACAATCATCAAAAAATAAACATATGGAAGTAAATCTGTGCCATCACGTACTGAGTAGTTGTATTATGCAAGAATTTTTTTGAGCAGTTGAATTGTCGATTGAAACAATTGTCAATTGAATTGAATTTTTTTATAGTTAAATTTTTTTTTAATAGCTGAATTTAAAAATTTTTTACACATACTTTCAGAATCTGAGTTCAATTATTTGAGAAAAAGAGTATATTATCCAATATTCTCAAATACAATGCGTTTCAAATTCAATATAAAAAAATCCAATATAGCGCAGACATCTTGACCAGACTTAACCAAAGAAGTAACGATCATGTGACGCTCAGGTAGCAGCGCATATATGTGTCAATCGTGTGACACGCCTGCGATTTTCCTTTGGTTTCATTTGGTTAAGATATTATTGAATTAAAAAACTTTATTTTTTTAAATAATTGAATTCAGATTATGAAACTGTGTGTAAAAATAATTCAAAGGCAGCTATTAAAAAAAAATTCAACTATAAAAAATTCAATTTACAAAATATAATTTTTTTTTTTTAATTCTTGCGAGATACAACTATTCAGTATCTACTGGCACAGATTTACTTCCATAATAGAATCTATAATAAACAAACATGTAGACGTGGTTTTCATAAATACCTCGAATGCACTGAGGATTTCAGTCAGAACACAGAAAAAAAAGCCATTCATTAATATTTAAAACGCTTTTATCACTTAGTTATAACAATGGATTTTAAGCCTTTTCTACGACAGCGTATTAGGCCACATCTGAAAAATAAAAACACCTGTCACTACAAGAATAAAGTCGTAGTTTTTAAACTCATAATTTAACGAAAATAATGTACTTTTATCAGATTAAAGTCGTAATATTTTGAGAATAAATTTGCAAAAGTGAGATTAAAAAGGTGTAATTCAGAAATTGTAATCCTTTAATTTGTTCCAAATCTGTTTGGTTCTTATGACGAAACAAACCCGAAGGTGTGCGAACTGTCTTCAAAGTCCTTTGACTATTGCTAATGTGTTGGTGGTGGGCGGGTCTAATAGTCTCAGTATTTGGTGGGCAGGTCTAATAGTCTCAGTATTTGGTGGGCAGGTCTAATAGTCTCAGTATTTGGTGGGCGGGGCTAATAGTCTCAGTATTCTTCCTTTGTGCAAAAACCCCAAGTGAAAGTAGAACCTCCCAGAATGTTCCAGTTCTCCATTATCAGACCAGTGGGTACGACTGAATTCTGGAAATTAGAATATTTATACACCTGTTTTTAAATTATGACGTTATTCTTGTAAAATTCTGACTCTTTTTGTTTTTGACTTTATTCTCATGAAATTACAGGTTTTATCTGGATATTTTACAACTTTATTCTTGTAGTGACTGTGTTTTTTTTTTGTTTTGTTTTTTTCGGATGTGGCCCGAAAACACAGTCATACTTTTCTGATGAAGTTTATGCTTTTTTTTATTGTTGCTAAAATGAGTTGAATCAGAATCAGACACATATTTGTGTTTCATCCAAATATTAAAGTTACTGTTGGGCAAACAAAGGTCCGTTAACACTCTGGTGTCAAAGGTCCGTTAACCCTCTGGTGTCAAAGGTCCGTTAACACTCTGGTGTCAAAGGTCCGTTAACCCTCTGGTGTCAAAGGTCCGTTAACACTCTGGTGTCAAAGATCCGTTAACACTCTGGTGTCAAAGGTCCGTTAACCCTCTGGTGTCAAAGGTCCGTTAACACTCTGGTGTCAAAGGTCCGTTAACACTCTGGTGTCAAAGGTCCGTTAACACTCTGGTGTCAAAGATCCGTTAACACTCTGGTGTCAAAGGTCCGTTAACTTTCTGGTGTCAAAGGTCCGTTAACTTTCTGGTGTCAAAAGTCTGTTAACCCTCTGGTGTCAAAGGTCTGTTAACCCTCTGGTGTCAAAGGTCTGTTAACCCTCTGGTGTCAAAGGTCCGTTAACACTCTGGTGTCAAAGGTCCGTTAACTTTCTGGTGTCAAAGGTCTGTTAACCCTCTGGTGTCAAAGGTCTGTTAACCCTCTGGTGTCAAAGGTCCGTTAACACTCTGGTGTCAAAGGTTCGTTAACACTCTGGTGTCAAAGGTCAGGGTTTGATTCCAGAAAACCATATCCAGAATCTGAAATAATAATAATAATAATAATAATAATAATAATAATAATAATAATAATAATAATCTGGTCAGTTCCATTCATGTTCCTCTGGTCAGTTCAGTTCATGTTCCTCTGGTCGGTTCAGTTCATGTTCCTCTGGTCAGTTCAGTTCATGTTCCTCTGGTCAGTTCCGTTCTTGTTCCTCTGGTCAGTTCCCTTCATGTTCCTCTGGTCAGTTCCATTCATGTTCCTCTGGTCAGTTCCATTCATGTTCCTCTGATCAGTTCCGTTTAGGTTCCTCTGGTCAGTTCAGTTCATGTTCCTCTGGTCAGTTCCGTTCAGGTTCCTCTGGTCAGTTCCATTCAGGTTCCTCTGGTCAGTTCAGTTCATGTTCCTCTGGTCAGTTCTGTTCAGGTTCCTTTGGTCAGTTCCGTTCAGTTTCCTCTGGTCAGTTCAGTTCATGTTCCTCTGGTCAGTTCTGTTCAGGTTCCTTTGGTCAGTTCCGTTCAGTTTCCTCTGGTCAGTTCAGTTCATGTTCCTCTGGTCAGTTCCTTTCAGGTTCCTCTGGTTCCTCAGTTTTTACAGTTTCTCTTGGATGTTTGATCCACAGTTCAACCACAGACTTTGACAGATCTGTGACTTTTGTCAAATATTTAACCCATTAAACCGACGGTAACACGTTCTCCTGGTGTTCTCACAGCTGAACGTCCTCACCTTTCTCCTAAAAACTGTTATCCACACTTTTCTTTAATGAGAAAACAATGAAAAATGGGAGAAAACATACAATTGTATTAATGAAAATGTAATTCAGCGTAACATGTGAGGCCTTGAGTTCAGCAGCAGGTTTAGGATTAGTCTGAGAACCGTAAAGGATGGTTCTGAGCATTAAGTCTACCTGGAACCACATGCACACTGTCCGAACTCTGTCCGAACGCTGTCCTAAATCTGTTCTGACTCTGTCCGAACTCTGTTCTAATACCGGTTTAACTCTGTTCTAACTCTGTTCTAACACTGGTTTGACTCTGTTCTACCTGTCCTAACTCTCTTCTAACACCAGTTTAATTCTTTTCTAACTCTGTTCTAACTGTCCTAACTCTGTTCTAAGAGCAGTTTAACTCTGTCCTAACTCGGTTCTAACTCTGTTGTAACTGTCCAAACTCTAACTGTTCTAACTCTGTTCTGTCCTAACTGTTCTAACACCGGTTGGGCTCTGTTCTAACTCTGTTCTGTCCTAACTGTTCAAAACACTGGTTTGACTCTGTTCTAACTGTCCTAACTCTGTTCTAACACCGGTTGAACTCTGTTCTAACTCTGTTCTAACTGTCCTAACTCTGTTCTAATTGTTCAAACTCTGTTCTAACACCGGTTTAACTCTGTCCTAACTCAGTTCTGACTCTGTTCTAACTGTCCTAACTCTGTTCTAACCTTTCAAACTCTGTTCTAACACCGGTTTAACTCTGTTCTAACTCTGTTCTAACTGTCCGAACTCTGTTCTAACACCGGTTTAACTCTGTCTTAACTGTGTTCTAACTCTGTTCTGTCTGAACTCTAACTGTTCTAACTGTCCTAACTGTTCTAACACCAGTTTGACTCTGTTCTAACTGTCCAAACTCTGTTCTATCACCAGTTGAACTCTGTTCTAACTCTGTTCTGTCCAAACTCTGTTCTAACATCGGTTGAACTCTGTTCTAACTGTTCTAACACGGTTCTAACACCAGTTTAACTTTGTTCTAACTGTTCTAACTCTGTTCTAACACCGGTTTAACTCTGTTCTAACTGTTCTAACTCTGTTCTAACACCAGTTTAACTCTGTTCTAACTCTGTTCTAATTGTTCTAACTGTCCTAACTTTGTTCTAACTGTTCCAACTCTGTTCTAAGTCTGTTCTGATAACGGTTTAACTAACCTGTTTGATTTTTTTTAGGTTACACTATGTCAGAACTGTGCACCTTCAGGGTCTGTTTTATGCTAGCAGCTAGTTAGCATTAGCATCAGTCAACATTAGCTAAAAGTGTTTCTAAGCTAACAACTGTCTCTGTTTCCTACGTCCATGAAACTGAACATGATTCAACACAAATCTGTCCAAAAACATCAGCTGTAGCCTCGACATTAGATTCCATTAGCGTAGAACTGGTGTTAGCTAACATCCACATGTTGGAGGTGATGAAGAACATCACTGATCGCAGGTTTAAAAGACAAGAAACAGAGAAGAAGTGTCATATATTTAATGAGTTTTAGAAAACCAACATCAAAAACATTGGAACAGAAACAGACGCTGAAAACATGAGGCACTTTTTCACTTTTTACGTTTGTCTTAAGGTACTTTTACATGAGTAACAGTTAATCGATTTATTTATATTTGCATGTATCTGTAAAATTCTACTGAATAATGTTCTTTGAAAACATCTGAAAGTTCACCTTCGACTTCTTCAGTTCATCTTTTCTGCCCCATTAGCTTAGAAATGCTAAGCTAACATTCTGAATCATTTGAAATCATTAGCAGCGTACAGCTAACAGCTAACTTGCTAATTCTACAGTCCACCTTCAGATCAGTTCATAGTCATATGTCCATGAATCCAAACCTTCGTACGTTCTGAATGAACAACATTTTCTTCCAAACATGTTACAAATGTAAACGTGGCTTTTTAAGACGTTAAAAATGTGCGGTTTCGCAAACACGCATTCATCTCGTACGTATAAAAGATGTAACCTCCGATTTCACTGTCAAAAATATAAAATACTCCATAAACGAGGCTTTTTTTTTCATTAAAAATTGAATTATGTTAAATTTATCCAAAGCGATTTGTAAGTGATCGTAAACAGTTCGCATGTTCTATTTAAAGACTCGATGACAGAAAAACACAAACTTTGTTTTATTCGCACATTTTTCTACATGATTCATGTATTGATTAACGATAACTGTGGTTGACCTTTGACCCTTTGACCTCAGAGTGTGGACAGTGTGTATGTGGGCTGGTTCTGGGCTTAGAGCTGACAATAAGGGCTGGTTCCTGCTGGTTCCTCCTGGTTCCTCCAGGTTCCTAATGGTTCCTCCTGGTTCCTTATGATTCCTCCTGGTTCCTCTTGGTTGCTTATGTTTCCTCCTGGTTCTTCTTGGTTCCTCTTGGTTCCTTCTGGTTCCTCCTGGTTACTCTTGGTTCCTTCTAGTTCCTTCTGGTTCCTCCTGGTTCCTCTTGGTTCCTCCTGGTTCCTTCTGGTTCCTCCTGGTGTATCTTGGTTCCTCCTGGTTCCTCTTGGTTCCTCCTGGCTCCTCCTGGTTCCTCTTGGTTCCTCTTGGTTCCTTAGGGTTCCCCCTGGTTCCTCTTGGTTCCTTCTGGTTCCTTCTGGTTCCTCCTGGTTCCTTATGGTTCCTCCTGGTTCCCCCTGGTTCCTCTTGGTTCCTTCTGGTTCCTCTTTGTTGCTCTTGGTTCCTCCTGGTTGCTCTTGGTTCCTCTTGGTTCCTCCTGATTCCTCTTGGTTCCTTCTGGTTCCTCTTGGCTCCTCCTGGTTCCTCTTGGCTCCTTCTGGTTCCTCCTGGTTCCTTCTGGTTCTTCTTGGTTCCTCTTGGTTCCTCCTGGTTCCTCTTGGTTCTTCTTGGTTCCTCTTGGTTCCTCCTGGTTCCTCTTGGTTCCTTCTGGTTCCTCCTGGTTCCTCCTGGTTCCTTCTGGTTCCTCCTGGTTCCTCCTGGTTCCTCATTGTTGTCTTCGGGCTTCTTTCACTGATCGTTGCTTCTGTTGCCGTCTCTGTGAATTATTGAAATATTTGTTTTCTAATTGTGCTCCAGTGGTTTTTGTGTCTTTTATTATTATTATTATTATTATTATTATTATTATTATTATTATTATTATTATTATTGTTATTTGTAGATAAGAGTCTGGGTGTTTTTAATGATGATTATTCTGTTAAATTCATGAGGATGAAATGAAAACGTGCAGAGAAACAGACGAAATGTGTCTGAATTAACTTTAGAGAATATTCACATTTATTTCTTGTTAATGTGACTTTAATCTTTAATCTGAAAAATATGAATCTATTCATAAACATTTGGTTATTTCCCTGTTTTCCCCTGATGAGCTGCGGGATGGATAATGACGTTTTTTTGTAAAATCACAGATTATTCGATCTCATGAGATGAGATTCTATTTAGAAAAATGCAAATGTGTGAATTCTGCGTTAAACTGAGGTTAAACTTGACTTGAACATCAGACTAAACCACTTCTGTATTATTAGCATATTAGCTCAAAAGGAGCCGATTTGCTAAAACACCTTCAATGCCAAGATATTAACAAAGAGTATCATCAGATTTCACTGTAAAAAATATTAAACACTTGACAAATGGGGCCTGTTTTTTATTAAATACTGAATTATGTTAAATTATGTGAGGATAAAAGTTGATGGTTTTTTTTGTAAAATCACAGAATAATTGATTTCATCAGATGAGATTCCCTTTAATTTTACATCGAATTAATCAAATAAAAGTGTTTAATTTTATGTTAAACTGAGGTTAAACTTGACTTTTAACATCAGGGTAAAACCATGTGAAGCTTTACGCTGAATTTGTACCATTTTCTGAAGTAAACCTTTGAATGTAACCGACAATCACTGACCCACAGTGTAGTGGGTGACGATGCCTTCAGGATCATCACGTAATTCTGAGTGCTGCTGGTTCAACCTGTGCTTTTAATGTTTGAGGTGGACGGGTTCAGTCTCATCCTGGATGCGTCTCTTTTTGTCAAATGTCCAAGTGCTGATGTTTCCTATGACGCCTGAAGTGCTCATGAGCTCTGAACACGTATTTTTCTGGATCGTGTTTAAATAAATCTATTTTAAAAACCAGCTTCGTCGTGTTGTTTTTCCAGCGTTCAGAGGTCGTTTCCATGTTTGTCCGTTTTTCTCTTTTAGGATGTTTTTAGGTCGGAGGTCAGAAGGTCTGGAGACAAAACGAGACCAGGAGATCGTCCACGTCTGAATAAATGTACAGGTATTTACAAAACTAAAACAAATGAAATGTATTTATTCAGTTTAGTTACATAATGATCAACTAATTAAAACAAAAAAAAAACAAAAACACTTTTACACTGAAATTTTACAGCGTTTTCTAAAGTAAAATGGACAAATATGTAAAAATAGAACCTTTAGTACTGAATGAAATATGTTTTAATGGTTGTAAATGAATGAAATAACAGTTTAAGATTTTTTTTTTTCAGTTAAAACAGTTCAAAGTTGATAAATCTTAATTATTGTGATGGTTTCAAGTACGTTCTGTCAAATATGACATGATGAAATTAAAGGACGTTGCATTTTTTTTCTCTATAAACTAGTAAATATCTGCATTTTCTTGCAGTCTGGAAAATTAATAAAGGATTAAATCTGATATTTATTAACGTGAGAAACACCATCACTACAAATATTTAAATGAGTTTTGTCGTCAAAAGTTTTAGGAATGACACGTTTTCACAAAATGAAGTTCTTTAAAGAAATATCCACATTTCTGAAATACAGTTATTAAATAATTGAATATCTCTGAAAGACTTTTACTCACAAGTAAAACATGTTTAAGCGAAGAATTCATTTATAATAATAATAATAATAATGATAATACATTTGATTTGTGGCTTTTTCAACCCAGGGTTTTCAAACAGGATCTTTATCGTCAATAAAACATTGAAAATGAAGGAAACCACATTAAAGGTTAAACTCACATTATTAAATTGAACTATGTAAAAAAAAAAAAAAAAAAAATACAAATATGAAATACAACTGCTCACTGAATTTTTTGTGAAATGCAACCGTTCGATATATGATGGCACAGATTTACCTCCATACAGTTGCTTATTACTCCATTGGTTTTATCTGGTCAAGATGTCTGCGCTACACTGAAATTTTTTTTACATTGAATTTAAAATGCATTGAATTTGAGAATATTGAATTATAGAAAGTTTTTTTTTTTTTTTTTTTAATAATTGAATTCAGATTATGAAACTATATGTAAAAAACATTAAATTCAACTTTTCAAAAAAAGATTCAGCCATGAAAAATTCAAATTATGAAATACAACTATTAAAAATAAATTCTTGGGAATAATAACTTCAATATTTAATGGCACAGATTTACCTCCATACCGTGGCTTGTTACTCCAAGATGTCCATCCTAAATTGATATCTATATCTATATCTATATCTATATCTATATATATATATATATATATATATATATATAAATTTGAAACACATTGTATTTGAGAGTATTGAATTATAAAAACTTTCAACTATAAAAGATTCAAATTACAAAATACAACTTTTCAATAACTGATGGCACACATTTACCTCCGTACCATGGCTCATTACTCCATTGGTTTTTTCTGGTCAAGATGTCCACACTATATTGAATTTTTTTTTTTTACTATCAATAATCGGATAATTCTAATAGTGGGGTCTGATGCGTTTACATGCACCTGGGAAATACGATCATCCATAAACCCTGGTTCAGACGTTTCAGTCCATTTTCCATTTGTTTCAGTTTCATTCGTTCTCCTTCCAGAACCTCTTCAGCTATAGCCCCACGGTGGGTCTGGAGGTGAACCCGGGTAGAACCAGAACCTCTTCAGCTTTAGCCCCACAGTGGGTCTGGAGGTGAACCCGGGTAGAACCAGAACCTCTTCAGCTTTAGCCCCACGGTGGGTCTGGAGGTGAACCCGGGTAGAACCAGAACCTCTTCAGCTATAGCCCCACAGTGGGTCTGGAGGTGAACCCGGGTAGAACCAGAACCTCTTCAGCTTTAGCCCCACGGTGGGTCTGGAGGTGAACCCAGGTAGAACCAGGAGAGGTCCTAGTACTGGTTTCTCTCAGACCCAGATTCTGGATTTAGATCAGATCAGTGAAGTCTGGAACTATTTACACATGATTTGTTCCATTTGAAGATGGTTTATGTTTATAAGGTGGTTGTTGATGTCTGTGTTTTATTGTTTAAAGATATTTATAGTTTTTGTTGGAGAAAAGTGGAAAAAACTACAGAAGAACCTCATAAGTTCTGAAAGTATGTTTTAAGACCTGATTATAGCGACTGTACGACGGGGTTAGCATTAGCATTAGCCACTAACACCAGGACACGCCCCCTACCTCAGGTTTATACACTGTTTACCTTTTGTTTATGTGTTGTTTACCTGTTGTTTGTATGTTTACCGTTTGTTTATGTGTTGTTTACCTTTTGTTTGTATGTTTAACTTTTGTTCCTGCATTGTTTACCTTTAGTTTGCTTGTTGTTTACCTTTTGTTTATGTGTTGTTTACCTTTTGTTTCTGCGTTGTTTACCTTTTGTTTCTGCATTATTTACCTTTTGTTTTCTGCATTATTTACCTTTTGTTTGTATGTTGTTTACCTTTTGTTTCTGCGTTGTTTACCTTTTGTTTGTATGTTGTTTACCTTTTGTTTATGCGTTGTTTACCTTTTGTTTATGTGTTGTTTACCTTTTGTTTCTGCGTTGTTTACCTTTTCTTTCTGCATTGTTTACCTTTTGTTTGTATGTTGTTTACCTTTTGTTTATGTGTTGTTTACCTTTTGTTTATGTGTTGTTTACCTTTTTTTGTATGTTGTTTACCTTTTGTTTCTGCGTTGTTTACCTTTTGTTTGTATGTTGTTTACCTTTTGTTTCTGCGTTGTTTACCTTTTGTTTGTATGTTGTTTACCTTTTGCCTCTGTATTGTTTACCTTTTGTTTGTATGTTGTTTACTTTTTGTTTATGTGTTTTTTCATTTATACGTTGTTTACCTTTTGTTTGTTATTTTTTCATAAATAATAAGTAAAATATGGATTTAAACCAATAAATCCAATCTGCGAATTATCATAAAATCCTTATTTCTACGTCAGTATCTGTTCATCTACTGGAGGAAAAAAGGTTGTTTGGACCATGTCTGTAATCGGGACCAGATCCAGAACCAGATCCAGGACCAGATCCAGATCCAGGACCAGATCCAGAACCAGATCCAGATCCAGGACCAGAACCAGATCCAGATCCAGGACCAGATCCAAAACACTAGCCTGGTGTCAGCAGATGCATTCAATGACATCCTTCAGGTGTGGGTCATTAGAGGTTGGGTTCTTCTACTGGTGTTCTGTTTATGGTTCTAATGTGAAAAAACAAACAAAAGAACAGATAAAAAACCTGGAACCAGAACCGAGAGAACGTCAACAGACGATTAATAGAAAATAACAGAACATATACTGAACATGTACTGAATATAATATAAATGAAACATATACTGAAAATAAATGAATCAAAACTAGTTAAGAATTTAAAAAAAACCCTCATTATTGAAACACATTTACAACAAAATCAACTAATGCAGAAAAAAATGTAAAGTAATGATAACAAATACAAATTTACAAGAAATACTATGTAAATACTGAAAAAATAAAATATGCTCATGCAATAGAAAATAGTCATTTAGAATAAATATACAATTATCATTATCATTATTATTATTATTATTATTATTATTATTATTATTGTTATTATTATTATTAGTAGTAGTAGTAGTAGCTTCCATTAAACAAGTATTCATTATATTAGTAAATTATCAAATCTGCATGTAAAATACTTGCTTGAAACAATAAAACATACAGGGTGTCCCATAAGTCTCCATACATAGGAGACATAATACATATGGTTCTAACATGTATTTCTTTATATTTCTTCTTTATAGTTCTTCAGCAGTGGAGGACACGCATTGAAATGTGTTCCCGACAAAATGGCAGTCATATAGAGCATATTATATAAATAAAAATGGTTTATGTCAAGAAGCGTTTATTTTTCCTATGTATGGAGACTTATGGGACACCCTGTAGATGTAGAATAAGAAAATGGTAATAAAACTCATTTACAATAATAAAATACTACATGTAGAAAACAAAAATACTCCCATTTGAATAGTAAAATACCGGTATAGTACTACAGTAAAGTATTAAATCTGTGTATAAAGTACTTGTAGAATGTTGAAATACTACTTGTAACAGTGAAATAATAGTATAGAGTAAAAACAAAACAAAACAAAACTATAATTTACTAAATAAAATAGTAAGATGATCATATGTAATAATAAACAATACTCATTTGTAACAGTAAAATATTGATGTAGAATAAGAAAACACTGATAAAAGTAATTTACAGTAATAAAATACTACATGTAGAATACTGAAATACTCATTTATAGTAGTAAAATACTACTACAGAGTAATAAGACACTGGTGCAGAGTAATACAATACTATAATAATTTAGTAAATTAAATAGTAAAATGATCATGTGCAATAATAAAATACTGAAATACTCATTTGTAGTAGTAAAATACTATTATAGAGTAATAAAATACCACTACAGAGTAATAAAATACTACTATAGAGTAATAAAATACTATAATTTACTAAATTAAATAGTAAAATGACAAAGTATAATAATAAAATACTGAAATACTCATTTGTAGTAGTAAAATACTACTATAGAGTAATAAAATGCAACAGTAATTTACTAAATTAAATAGTAAAATGATCAAGTATAATAATAAAATACTGAAATACTCATTTGTCACTACTACAGAGTAATAAAATACTACTACAGAGTAATAAACTACCCTTTCATATTATTAAAAGTATTTTATAATAATCAAAAATACTGTGTAAGTAAAAGTACTGTGTGTTTTGCAGTATATTTCTGTGTATTTGTTGTGGTTCTCATACCGGTTCTGTCCACCAGATGGTGCTGCATACGAGCAAACAGGACCAGAGGAGTGTGTGTGTGTGTGTGTGTGTGTGTGTGTGTGTGTGTGTGTTGTGCTCTGAGTCTTTGTGTACTTGTGTTTGTTGTCTTTGTGTATTTTGTGCTGTTCTGTGTGTGTGTTGTTCTGTGTTGTGTAGTGTGTGTAGTGTGTGTTTGTGTGTGGTGGTACAACACCTACCGCGGTGCTTGTTGGGACACCGGGGGCCACATGAACACGAACACACACATTTAAGAAACAGCAGACAACAAAAACAAACAAGCCTCCCTATATGCCAATTAAAAAAACACCCAGAGGCGGGTTTAAGACAAAAAGACGAATTATATCAACGAAAAACAGAACAAACAGGCACCCAACGAAACACGCACACTCCGATCAGAGGAGAAACACGCAAACGGCAACACAAAATATACTGGAAAACACACAAAACACACAGAAACACACAGAACATACTGGAAAATACACAAAATATACAGGAAAACACACAAAATATACTGGAAAATACAGAAAATATACAGGAAAACACAGTTCAAATACAGGAAAATACACAAAATATACAGGAAAACACACTTAAAATACAGGAAAATACACAAAATATACAGGAAATACACAAAATATACAGGAAATACACACGAAATATACAGGAAAACCCATAAAATATACAGGAAATACGCAAAATATACAGGACAACACACAAAAAATGCAGGAAAACACACAAAAAATACAAGAAAACACACTAAAAATACAGGAAAATACACAAAATATACAGGAAAACACAAAAAAATACAGGAAAACACACAAAAACATACATAAATACACAAAAACATACATAAGTACACAAAAACATACATAAGTACACAAAAAAACATACAAGGAATGCACAAAACACACAAAAAATGCACATAAACACAAAAAATACAGGAAAACACACACACACACAACACAGAAACACACAAAAACACCAAAAAATACAGAAACACACAAAAAAATCACACAAAAACACACACAAACAAAATTACACAAAAACACACACAAACAAAATCCCCCACTCCCACCCTGGTGTTTTCCAGCTGAGGTCGATGCTTCGTTAAAGTGTCGACTTGTAAAAACATGGCGGCACACGTTCAAATTTAAAAACCACTTCCTGTTTGTTTGAGTTTCAACAGTGAATTCAATCGAATGCAGTTTTTTTTTTTTTTAGTTGTTTATTCACATAAATATTGAATTTGAAAAAAAAAAAAGTAACAGATTTCATCGAATTGAACCAACTTTTATCAGCATCATAAAGACGTTTCCTGTTATTTTTTATTTACATTTAATCATTTAATGATTAAAAGTGTTAAATATTTAGTTCCATTTGGGGAAAATTATCCTAAACCCACTGGATTAAATAAAAATAAGGTGGATTCAGGCTTTAAATTAGTACTGTTTCCTTCAAATCCAATACTTTTCTTATGTTTTTTTTTTTATATTTCTATAGATTATATTATATATTTTATTTCCAAAATGAACTTTTACATTAAACATCATGTGTAAAAATCAAACTACATGTTATTTAATAAAATCTGATTGTTTTTGATGCAGATTTATTTGTTTATTTGCAGACGATTTAAATGAATCAAATTATATAAAACTGGAAAAATCTAAAATTAAAGCTTTTGTTAGAAATAAAATAAAAACAACAAACAGATGCATTATTTACACACAAATAAAACAAATAAATGAATAAATAATTAAATGCATGTGTCATTATAAGAATAATCAGATTTAAACACATTCATGTCAGTGTTTGTATTTTCTGTTCAATTCAGTTTTTATTTCAGGTTTTATTACAATTATCAGTATTTTTTTTAACACGTTCGGTTCTTTTTATTCGTGTGTTTCGTGGTGGGTTTGTTTCTTTTTTTTTTCGTGTTTTTCGTGGTGGGTTTGTTTCTTTTTTTTTTCGTGTTTTTCGTGGTGGGTTTGTTTCTTTTTTTTTAAATGTTTTTCGTGGTGGGTTTGTTTCTTTTTTTTTTTTCGTGTTTTTCGTGGTGGGTTTGTTTCTTTTTTTTTTTTCGTGTTTTTCGTGGTGGGTTTGTTTCTTTTTTTTTTTCGTGTTTTTCGTGGTGGGTTTGTTTCTTTTTTTTGTGTGTGTTTTTCGTGGTGGGTTTGTTTCTTTTCCATGTGAATGGCTCTGAACCTGGTCTTTGTTGGATTTTCTGCTTAAACATGAACCTGCTGAGGCTTCCACTCTGTCCGTACAGACCCTGAACATCACAGCTCATACAATGAATGAACCCCCCCCCATACACACACACACACACACACACACACACACACACACACACACACAAGGAATTAAAGCTGCACACGCACACGGCAGTGGTGGCGTTAGCAGCGGAGGAGAGTGCAGCTTTAATTCACCAAACACACAATGTTCTATCACAAATTAAATCTGCACAATTAGGATCAATCATGAAAAACGAAGCATGACTTTAAGACACGAAAACAGGAGATTTACAAAAAAACAACAACACAGAAACTAAAACAACAAATAAAACATTAAACCTTTAACATTTTATTATTATTATTATTATTATTATTATTATTATTATTATTATTAATCATTTCTCTGCAACATGTCGACTTTATATTTAACCTGATTCATAACAATTAAAAAAACATATTAATTCTTTTAAATTGTTCATTGTTTATTTAATTTTATTCCTAAATAAAAACTATTTTCTTTATCAAAACACATTTGATTTCAGAATGAATTGAATTATGTTATATTATTATTATTTACACATATTATTAAAACTGAGGAGAAAAAAATACATAGAAATGACAATAAAATAAACACAGTTCACACATAGAAAACACTGATATAGAAAATAAAACCTGTTTATTGTGTTTATTTTTGTTCATTTATTCACTGAACTGAACTCATTCAACTCATTTAAGTCTGAGTTTGTTCTGATCTCATTAAATAAACAATGTTTTTTTTTTCATATTAACTGTATTTTAAAGGTTATAAACCCTCTTTTTTTATTTTAACAGTTTCCTGTTGGTCATAAATCTTGTTCATTATTATTATTATTATTATTATTATTATTATTATTATTATTATTATTATTATTATTATTATCTTAATACTTATAAATGTTGTTTTTTAACAGTTTCCTCTTGGTCTTAAATCTTGTTTTTAATTATTATTATTTATCATTTTAATACTTATAAATGTAGGGTTTTTTTTTACACTTTCCTGTTGGTCCTAATTCTTATTTTTGTTATTATTAATATATATTATTTTAATGCTTATAAATGTTCTTTTTTTTTAATTTTACTGTTTTCTGTTGGTCTTCATTCTTCTCTTGTTTCTTCTGAACATAAATCCACCTGTGCTGAATATTTCTGCAGGTTTAATTCTTATTGTTTTCTTTTTCCCTCCTCAGCAGCAGCTGTTCCAGCTCTGTGTCTGATCTGCTTCTGCTTCTTTTTCTATTGTTTCTACCTTTTCTTTCTATTGTTGTGTCTGTGTTTCTGTTTTAGTCTGTGTATACACACACACACACATATACATATATATATATATATATGTGTGTGTGTGTGTGTGTGTGTGTGTGTGTGTGTGTGTGTGTGTATATATATATATATATATATATATATATATATATATATATATATATATATATATATATGCATACGTGTAAGTGTATGTATATGCATATATATGTATATGTGTAATAATAATAATGGATTAGATTTATATAGCTTTGCTATGAACACATACTCAAAGCGCGTACAGAGGCTCCATTATTCATTCGCTCTCACATCCTCCCTCTGGTGGTGCTGAACTACATCTGGATCCACAGCTGTCCTGGGGCAGACTGACAGAAGCGTGGCTGCCAATCTGTGCCTACGGCCCCTCCCCACCACGAACATTCATACACCAGTGTGAGGAGCAGCACTGGAGGCAAGGAGGGGGAAGTGTCTTGCCCAAGGACGCCACAGCACATGGACAGAGCGGGATTCCAACCGCCAACCCCTCGGTTATTGGATGACCTGCTCTACCATCTGAGCCATCGCCATATATATATATATATATATATATATATATATATACATATACATATATATATATATATATATATATATATATATATATATATATATATATATATATATATATATGCCTTCAGCTGCGGAAATTTGGGCTTCACTACTATACTACTCCCCTTCCTCCTCCTCTTCCTCTTCCTCCTCTTCCTCCTCCTCTTTCTCCTGTTTCTCCTCTTCCTCCTCTTCCTCTTTCTCCTCTTCTTCTTCCTCCTCCTCTTTCTCCTTTTCGTCCTCTTCCTCTTTCTCCTCCTCTTTCTCCTCTTCTTCTTCCTCCTCCTCTTTCTCCTTTTCGTCCTCTTCCTCTTTCTCCTCCTCTTTCTCCTCTTCTTCTTCCTCCTCTTCCTCCTCCTCTTTCTCCTGTTTCTCCTCTTCCTCTTTCTCCTCCTCTTCCTCCTCTTCCTCTTTCTCCTCTTCTTCTTCCTCCTCTTCCTCTTCCTCTTTCTCCTCCTCTTTCTCCTCTTCTTCTTCCTCCTCTTCCTCCTCCTCTTTCTCCTGTTTCTCCTCTTCCTCTTTCTCCTCTTCCTCCTCCTCTTTCTCCTCTTCCTCTTCCTCCTCTTCCTCATCTCTCTTCCCTGTCGCTGATTACCATTAAAATCCAAACCTTGTCTTAATTGGATTCTTTTTTGGAAACACTTTTAGAAAAACCTGAATCTTATAAATGTTCATATTTTTATTCCAAAAAAAAACTAGAAAAAACTCCAATAAAAGCAAAAACCATGAAAAACAAACTCAGACACGTTTAATTTTAGAAAAAAACAGGAAAAAAAAACCCAGGAAAAACCTGAGAATTGATCCGACATGAGTTCAAACGGAGTCACAGTTGAACCTGTTTTTATTAATAAACTGATCTATTATATTAATTAATACAACATTAAACAGTAATGAAGACTTAACTAATAATAAATGACATTTATTAACAATTAATACACTAAGAAGTATTAATTACCGGTTAAATGTTTCTCATAATCAATGTCTCTGTAATTATAAGATGTTATTTATTGATTTTATTTTCTTATAAATACGTCTAATTTTACATTTATTTCTGTTTTGTTCATTAATCACAGTTTATTTGTGTGTTATCTTTTTCTGACACTGTTTCTGTTCATTCATATTAAAATTTATGCATTAGTTATTATAATAATCAAGGTTAATTAACAATTAATTGAGAGTCAACTTAACAATAATGACTTACGTGAACATTTAATGCATTAATACATTTTAAATAATAGTTAAATGTTTCTCATAATCAATTACTAACATGTTAATGTGTAGTTTTTAATTGTTATTAAATGTCTTATTAATATCAGTTCATATGTAACAAAACTATAATAAAAATCGAATAATTATTTTACAGTTTTCACTTTAATTAGGGATTATATATTAATTACAGTTTTATTTGTGTATTATCATGTACTAACACTTTTTCTGTTAATTCATATTAATATATGTATTAGTTATTGCAATAATAAGCATTAATTAGCAATTAATTAAGAGTTGGCTAATCATCAAGGAAATGCATTAACAGTGAATACATTAATAAGTATTAATTAACAGTTAAATATTTCTCATAATTAATATCTAATATGTTAAATTATATTCTTGAAATTGATAAGGATATGTAACTAATAACAATAAAATCAAAAGCATCAATAATTTTACAGTTTTCACATTTATCAAGGGTTTCTACATTAATTACATTTTTGTTTGTTAATTATCATTTACTAATAATTCTCTTAAATAATGCATTATATAAATTATTTACATCAAGAAACAACTGTAAATGCATTAATGATAATTAACTAAATCCACTAAAACAGTTGAATAATTACTGAATAATCAGAAGGCGTCAATACTTTTAAAATAATTAATAAACAAGGTGATTGTATATTAATGCTAATATTAAGTATTAATTAACTTGTGTTTCTTATGAAGAAACACCTTATAATTAACACTGTTCTATTATGAGTAAATCTGCATATATATATATATATGTATATATAAGTATATATATGTATGTGTGTACACAGTATATGTGTGTATATATGTGTGTATATGTGTGTATATATGTGTGTATATATGTGTGTATACAGTATATGTGTGTATATGTGTGCATATATGTGTGTATATGTGTGTATATATGTGTATATATGTGCGTATATATGTGTGTATATAGTATATGTGTGTATATGTGTTTATATATGTGTGTATATGTGTGTGTATACAGTATATGTGTATATGTATGTATATGTGTGTATACAGTATATGTGTGTATATATGTGTTTATATATGCATGTATATGTGTGTGTGTATATATGCGTGTATATGCGTGTATATGTGTGTATATATGTGTGTATACAGTATATGTGTGTATATGTGTGTATATATGTGAGTATATGTGTCTCTGTATATATAAGCATATATTTATATAGGTGTCTCTGTATATATATAAGTATATATTTATATAGGTGTGTCTGTACATGTAAGTATATATTTATATAGGTGTGTCTGTATATATAAGTATATATTTATACAGGTGTGTCTGTATATATAAGTATATATTTATACAGGTGTGTCTGTATATATAAGTATATATTTATATAGGTGTCTGTATATATAAGTATATATTTATATAGGTGTGTCTGTATATATAAGTATATATTTATACAGGTGTGTCTGTATATATAAGTATATATTTATACAGGTGTGTCTGTATATATAAGTATATATTTATACAGGTGTGTCTGTATATATAAGTATATATTTATATAGGTGTGTCTGTATATATAAGTATATATTTATACAGGTGTGTCTGTATATATAAGTATATATTTATACAGGTGTGTCTGTATATATAAGTATATATTTATACAGGTGTGTCTGTATATATAAGTATATATTTATACAGGTGTGTCTGTATATATAAGTATATATTTATATAGGTGTGTCTGTATATATAAGTATATATTTATACAGGTGTGTCTGTATATATAAGTATATATTTATATAGGTGTGTCTGTATATATAAGTATATATTTATACAGGTGTGTCTGTATATATAAGTATATATTTATACAGGTGTGTCTGTATATATGTATATATTTATATAGGTGTCTGTATACATAAGTCTGTGTGACAGTTGAACTCTTCTTCTCAGTAGCTGATCATTGGTTTGGTGTTAATGACCTGTTCGTTAGTGCTCGTTAATGACCTGTTCGTTAGTGCTCGTTAATGACCTGTTCGTTAGTGCTCGTTAATGACCTGTTCGTTAGTGCTCGTTAATGGCCTGTTCGTTAGTGCTCGTTAATGGCCTGTTCGTTAGTGCTTGTTAATGGCCTGTTCGTTAGTGCTCGTTCAGGTGTGGCTCAGACTAGTTGAGGGTTAACGGATCATCTGTGTTCAGCTGGACTGATGGGACTGAATGAGGCCCACGGACACAATAACAGCCGGTCCAGGTGGACCTGGATTAGCCCCGACCCGCCAGGGGTCAAACATTTGCTGTCGGGCCCCCGCTGAGTCCACCCCCCCAAAAACCCCCATAGGCCCCCATTAAGTCCAGGAGACCGGGTCCAGATCTGGAATTGTCCAGGTTTAAGGGGTCTGGCTGAAGTTCAGACGTTAAAGCAGAAGTGTTCAGATGAAAGTGGATTATTATATAAGAGAAGGGGGCGGAGCTAAGAAGTTCTAGTTCCTGTCACTCCTTTTCAAATATGTATTTTATGTCTTATGTTTAAATGTCTGGTTTGTTTATTTTTCTGTTTTTTACATTCATATTTAAAGTAGTCAAATAATCCATAAAAACTGAGAAATAATGTCGACTCCAAACAACGAGAAACGTCCAATTACATGATGAAAATGTTTGACAAACTGTCCTTTAAACAAAGTGAATAACATGAATAGAAATGAACAGTCGCACATGGAAGGGACGTTTGGGCTCATATTCTGTTTCAGTTCATGTTCATTCAAAGGTCCAGACACAGAGGAGCTACAAACACACACTGGAGCTGATGTTTCAGGACAGTTTGGAAACGGAGACGTTTTCATGGAATTGTTCTGTTTTTGACACACACACACACACACACACACACACACACACACACACACACACACACAGAAGGTTTTGTCTTTATTTACAGATCGGACCCTCTGGTGGGTCGGACCGGACCCTCTGGGCGGCCGGATCGTACTCTGTGGTGGACCATATTTGGGCCGCGGGCCCTGTGCATTAAACATTACCCCTCTGTTGACCCCGCCCACAGATGCCCTTTAACCAATAAAAGCCCAGAATCTGCACCGTATGACAAGAAAAAACAAATATATTTATTCAGTTTGTTTTTAACTTTTTAGAATTTTCTTTTATTTAACGAACTTGAGACAAAAAAAACAAACATTTAATAACTGTAATATTTTTAACCCATTAAATATCATGTTTATAACAGAAACAAACCAATTTTTTTGATGCAAAAAACACAAAAAATATTTTTCCAAAATATTTACATATAAATTGTATTATTTATTTATTTATTTATTTATTTATTTTTTATTAGTTCCTCCTGTTGTCTGTCAGTGATTCACACCGACACTGGTTCATATTTTTTTTTTTTTGGTTCTAGGTCAGAAGTTTAATGTTAAATGTGTCAGTGTGTATTTTGTACTCACTTGGTCGAAGGGTGTTAGTGTAGGAATTTAACACTGTTAATTATGGGATGGATTTAGTGGATGGATCACAATTTAAACAATCAGACACAAATGAACAACTGTTGAATTCAGACCAAAAACAAACTGTAAAATAATCTGACCTTTAATAACAGGAAGTAGAAGTGTGTTTAATATACTCACCTGGACACCGGAGGGTTAAAGTGTGTTTAATATACTCACCTGGACGCCGGAGGGTTAAAGTGTGTTTAATATACTCACCTGGATGCCGGAGGGTTAAAGTGTGTTTAATATACTCACCTGGACACCAGAGGGTTAAAGTGTGTTTAATATACTCACCTGGACGCCGGAGGGTTAAAGTGTGTTTAATATACTCACCTGGACACCAGAGGGTTAAAGTGTGTTTAATATACTCACCTGGACACCAGAGGGTTAAAGTGTGTTTAATATACTCACCTGGACACCAGAGGGATAAAGTGTGTTTAATATACTCACCTGGACGCCGGAGGGTTAAAGTGTGTTTAATATACTCACCTGGACACCAGAGGGTTAAAGTGTGTTTAATATACTCACCTGGACACCAGAGGGTTAAAGTGTGTTTAATATACTCACCTGGACACCGGAGGGTTAAAGTGTGTTTAATATACTCACCTGGACGCCGGAGGGTTAAAGTGTGTTTAATATACTCACCTGGACACCAGAGGGTTAAAGTGTGTTTAATATACTCACCTGGACACCAGAGGGTTAAAGTGTGTTTAATATACTCACCTGGACACCGGAGGGTTACAGTGTGTTTAATATACTCACCTGGACACCAGAGGGTTAAAGTGTGTTTAATATACTCACCTGGACGCCGGAGGGTTAAAGTGTGTTTAATATACTCACGTGGACGCCAGAGGGTTAAAGTGTGTTTAATATACTCACCTGGACGCCGGAGGATTAAAGTGTGTTTAATATACTCACCTGGACACTTTGGTGGTGCCTGCTGGACAAATGTGGAAAAACATGTACAAATACACAACAGCAGAAAAACGACCACATCTAGAACCTGTGCAAATGAAAGTAGAACCTCAAAAAATGTTCTGAGTTCTCCGTTATGTGACGAGTGGGTATGACTTTATTCTTGTAAAATTATGGGTTTTATCTCAATATTTTACGACTTTATACTCGTAAAATACGCGACCGGCTGAGGTTCTGTTCACGTAGAAGACGTTTATCTGTTCAGTCGCATTAACTGTCATTCATCCAATAATAAATAATATAATGAAGGAGGAAGATAAACTAATGTCAGGACTAGTGCAGCTAATGTCAGGACTAGTTAAACTAATGCCAGTACTAGTTGTCGGTAAATGTTATTATTTTAATGTTCGTATCAGCCCAGATCAGTGGTTCTGGTTCTGTTGACCTGTTGATTTGGCCTCAAACAAACAGAATGTATTAAATCCAAATCATTTCAGATGAATTCTACAGATTTATGCCGATGAACTTTAAGCTAATGACATTAAAAACATGACCTCGTCATCATCGTAAACACTTCGATGAATATTTTCAACACAATCTGTCGTTGTTTTTCCATTTTCCTTCAAATTACGTGAATATAACTTGTGCATAAAAATTTGCCTAATGGAAAAATGACCATTTCAGCAAAACTCTTGTTTTTTTTTGTTTTGTTTTGTTTTTTTTCTTTAACAACCTTATTTATCATTTTCCATAACAACACTGACATCATTTAGGTATTTCTTTAAAAATTTGTTAACCCCCACCCCCCCATCCAGGTGACATCCCCACAAATATATCCACATGAACACACACGTATCAAATGGTCAAACAGAACACTAACAGACAAACAATAAGAAATATACACAGGTACAAAAAACCCAAAAAAAGACAGACCAAAAAAAAAAAAAAAAAGAGTCGGGGTTAAAGAGTTCATGTGTGAACCTTTACCTGCAGTCAGAGCTCAGGGGTTAAAGGGTTAAACTCACTTTACTTTTATTTCAGTCCATTTTTCAACTGTACAAACTCATCTTTAAACATTTCCCTAACTCTTCGTCTTCCGCTGAATAAATCTGACTAAACCAAAGTTTAGCGTCGTCACATGAGCGTCTCAAAGCGTGCGCCCCGCCGTCGTGGACTGAGTGTTTTTCTGTGTTTTGCTCTGTTTTTATTCGTCTTCCTCTCATTATCTCCAGCTCCGTCCTCGTCTGTTCTCTCTCTCGGCTCTGGCAGACAGAGGGATGATGGCTTTGTTGCCGTAGTAACGCCTCCATTCAGCCTCCCTCTGTTGGCACCGGTAGCATCAGCCGGTGACGACACACGAATCTAACAGTTTTCCCACGTCGAAATGATTTAGTTGTGTCTGTTAGGAAACAAAATGAGAGCAGACAACACCAACGCCCCTCCCTCCACCACCGCCGCGTCCTCCGTCTGTCCGCCGTTCCCGTCACATGTTGATTACACACAGCGGCAGAAAAGACAACAGACAAGTAAAAACAAATGAATCCAGACTCACAATTATCGCCGCCACCGCTCGTCTGCTTCCTGCTCCGCTCGGTTTGTCGTTCGGTCGCCGCGGGAGATGACAGTAAATGAGAATGCAACAAGACGAGGCATGAAACGGCGAAATGATGTCATCAAACGTGGTTTTCACGGACGGTTCGGCTTCACGTCGATAGAGTCGAGTGAAACGTCTGCAGGTGTCGATGAGTTTCGATCAGATCGGTTCAGTTTTCCACACATTCAACAGTTTCACATGCGTTTATTTCAACGTTAAGGCCTGAAACATCCAGATCTGGACATGTGGTTAGCCTCATTAGCATAATTAGCTAACTCATCCACTGATGGACAAAAGTCTGTGGACGCGCTGAATCCAGGTGTTTGTTTTCTAACAGGGGTCTGGAATACAAAACAGTCAGGACTGATGTCATCTGACATCCCTAAAGCAGGACAGAGGGACGATCAGACCAGACGGACACGAATGTGATGAAGCATGTTTGGGTCTGTTTGAAAAATAAATATTTACTGAGATAAAAGACAAACTGTTTTTCAGATTTAACGCATTTGGATTTGACATGCAGGAAATTTAGTTAAAAAAAAACAAAAAAAAAAGGTCAAATCAGTCAAATGGAGCCAATACCAGAGTAACAACTGCTTATTCAATTCAAGATGGCCGACTTCCTGTTCAGTTCAGGGTGTCCAAATGCATCTTCATGCATGTCCATGTGTCTCCATGCATCTTCATGTGTCTCCATGTGTCTCCGTGTGTCCCCGTGTGTCTCCATGTGTCTTCATGTGTCTTCATGCCTCTCCATGTGTCTTCATGCATCTTCATGCGTCTTCATGTGTCTCCATGTGTCTCCATGTGTCTTCATGTGTCTTCATGCATCTTCATGCGTCTTCATGTGTCTCCATGTGTCTCCGTGTGTCCCCGTGTGTCTCCATGTGTCTTCATGCCTCTCCATGTGTCTCCATGTGTCTTCATGTGTCTTCATGCCTCTCCATGTGTCTTCATGCATCTTCATGCGTCTTCATGTGTCTCCATGTGTCTCCATGTGTCTCCGTGTGTCTCCATGTGTCTTCATGTGTCTTCATGCCTCTCCATGTGTCTTCACGTGTCTTCATACATCTTCATGTGTCTCCATTCGTCTCCATGTGTCTCCATGTATCTCTGTGTGTCTCCGTGTGTCTCCGTGTGTCTCCATGTGACTTCATGCATCTTCATGTGTCTCCATGTGTCTTCATTCATCTTCATGCTTCTCCGTGCATGTTCATGTGTCTCTGTGTGTCTTTGTCCATCTCCATGCATCTTTGTGTGTCTTCTTCCATCTCCATGTGTCTCCATTCATCTTCATGTGTCTTCATGTGTACTCATGTGTCTTCGTGTGTCTCCACATGTTGGCCATCTTGTGAACATCCAGGTCAAACCTCATGTTGGCGCTGTTTCCAAATCCATCCCCAAACATCATATTTTAATGTCCTCTCTTGTGGATCTCTGTGTCACGGTGACCTTCTCAGAGGTCAGAGGTCACGACCAGTGTGACGACCAATCACAGCTCAGTGTGAGTCACTTCCTGTGTGGAGGGAGGGAAGATGAGCTGTCAATCAGAGCTGGAGGCAAAGATGGGCACCAAGAGGAGGAGAAAGAGGAAGAAGAGGAGGAGGAGGAAGAGAAAGAGGTGATGAGGTGATGGAAGTGGAGGAGGTGATGGAGGTGGAGGAGGTGATGGAGGTGGAGGTGGTCAGAGAAGTGTCTGTCTCTCTCAGTGTTTGTGTCACATGTTCATGTGTTTGTCGACGCCCTCTGGAGCTGACGTTCTCCATCAGTTCAGTGTTTGGTTCACGTGTGTCTGTGTCTGCTGTCAAACTTCCCATCATGCTTTGCGCTGTTGGTACCTGAACTCAGCGCCGTCTTTTCCAGTCGTGGTGTTCTTCCCTTCAGGGTCTGTGGGGTCGATGTTAGCCCCTCCCCCTCCTCCCTGTCCATTGATTGGGTCTCTGCTGCTGTTTTTCCTCCTGGGGTCGTTTTGAAAAGGCTGAAGCCACCGTTAAGGGCGTTTACACTGTTAACGGCGTTTACACCGTCCACCTGCGATGATGGCCGTAAACTTGGGGCTCAGCACAAAGATGAGGAAAAGGCGCTGACGAACGCTTCGATTCAGACTCGTTTAAGACGCAGAAAGATGATCAAAGACTGAAAAGAACCTGTTTACATGAAACAGCAGAAAAAAAACACTGAAGGCCACATGGATTATTATTATTATTATTATTATTATTATTATTATTCCACATGGTGTATGGTTTGATCTTTATCGTAAACTCACGACATAAACCATAAAAATCGTCTGTTTATTCTGAGGCTTTTATTCCCTCATTTCAGTCTTTAAGGCACAAAATCAACCTGGATCTGGAGTTTCTTTTTTTTTTTTGGTTTTTGGGTTTTTTTTGGATACTGTTTGGCACTCAGGTGTTAAAGTAAGACTTACTGATAATAACCGTTGATGTCCGACCTGCTTAGGGTTAGGAAAAGGTCACGATTAGAAATAAAACAGTAAAATAACTCTCATTTTAAATTTTTTGTGATTTTTCTATTTGTTTTAGTGTGTTTGTTAGTTGGTTTGTGTTGTTCTTTTCCATTATTTTTCTCTCTTTTCTATTGCTTTCTTTAATTTTCCTTTTTATTTTTTCATTTTTCTTCTTCTGCTTTGGTTTTTTCTTCCCAATTTCATTCTGTTTCTGTTCATTTTTTGTTTACTTGTTTTTCTCCTCATTTTTTCTTTCTTTTTCCTTCCTGTTTCTGATTTTGTTTTCTTTTTTGCTGTTTTTTCCATTTCTTTATTTGTTCTTGTGTGTTTGCTTGTTAGTTTCTGTTGTTTTTTTCCTTTGTCATTCTCTCTTTTCTGTTTTCTTTCATTTTGTTTCACATACTTTGTTTTTTTCATTTTCATTCTATTTTTGTTCATTTTTAATTTAGTTGTTTTTCTTGTCATTTTTTCTTTCTTTTTCCTTCCTGTTTCTGATTTTGTTTTCTTTTTTTGCTGTTTTTTTCCATTTCTTTTGTTTTTCCTGTTTGTTTGTGTTGTTTTTTCCTTTGTCATTCTCTCCTTTCTGATTTCTTTCATTTTGTTTCACATACTTTGTTTTTTTCATTTTCATTCTATTTTTGTTCATTTTTTGTCTACTTGTTTTTCTTGTCATTTTTTGTTTCTTTTTCCTTCATGTTCTTGATTTTGTTTTCTTTTTTTTTGCTGTTTTTCAATTTCTTTTGTTGTTCTTGTGTGTTTGTTTGTTAGTCTGTGTTGTATTTTTCCTTTGTCATTTTCTTTTTTTTTTCTTTTTTCTGTTGTTTTCTTTCATTTTGCTTCATATATTTTGTTTTTTTCCCCGTTTTCATTCCTTTTTTTTTTTTTTTTTTTGTTAAAGTGTTGTTCCAGATATTTTAGGAAACTTTTCAACGTCCTCGTCGTTGGATTTTTAAGGATCTGTGGAGTTAAAATGTATTTGTATAAAACAGTGAAACACTTGTTCGTGCGATCCGTGATGATGATGATGATGATGATGATGAAGGCCCTTCTTCTTCTTCTTCGTCGCTGTCTCTTCATCCTGACGCTGATGTTTCTCCTCATGGCCTTAAAACAAAGCATCGTCTCCTGTCAATCATCCTCTAATCGTGAGCGAGGCGTCGAGGCGTCGAGGTCGCGGCGTCTTCCTGAAGCGTCTGTGAACGAGCTGATTGGTCGAATTAAGCGCCGTAATCGTCCGTCGGACTCTTAATGTCTGCGTATTAGCACTAATGGAATGCAATTTCATGTGAGCGTGTGCATCCATCACCCGGTCCGGCCGTGAACCTGGGGCACTGCCACACCGTCGCCTAGGTAACCGTAATCACCGTGACGACGCCCCCCCTCTTCCTCCTCCTCCTCCTCCATCAGACACTGAGTAAATTAGAGATGGCTCTTAATAAGGATCCTGGCGCTAAAAGAAAATGACCAATATTCCGTCTGATTTGAGCTGCAGCCAGTTGACGGCGGATCAGCGGGAGAGCGGCTCCATTAAGGCCAAATCAGAGCGGAAAGAACGCCGTCTCCTGCCGCTCCAGCTTCACTCGGGGGGGAATTAAACCACCCTTTGTCGTCTGCTCGTCTCTCGGGGGCCCACTTCGCTCCGTAAACCAATCACGGCGTTTTCGAGGCCAAATCACAAAAAAAAAAAAAAAAAAACCCGTCGTAACCTTTTCCCTGCGTCAAGCGACTGTATTTTGGTTTTTTTTGGCTGATGTTTGTAACGTGCGGCACTGAGCTCAGGTGTTAACGCCATTTAATGGGACGCCATAAATACACCTGCGATCGACGGTTTAACTCCGACTTGTGGGGGTAACCATGGCAACAGCACAAACTCCTCAGGTTCCGTTCACTGTAATTTCATGGCAGAGTTTAAAGCTTTTCCATCAACTCTACAGACACCGTTTGGTCCGAATACTCTGAAAATACAACAACTGTTAGAGTCCGACCTGGTTCAGGTTTGGAAAAGACCACGATCGGAGCTTTGACATAAACTCCACGATGATGAACATACACCTGACGGAAAAGGTCGTTTGGTTTTAAGTTTTAAGCTTTAGTTTAAGGAACTAAAGGCTGGTTTTAAACCCAAAGTTGTTGTTTCTCCTCCATAAACAGATGAGAAAGATGCTTATCTGGAGATTATTTGAACCATTTCAGCTTCAACTCCTACAGTTTCAATCTGAGGGACATTTGATGTGAACGGTTGAATTTGTCTACATTTAACTCCAGTTGAACCCATAAAGACCCAGAGCTACTTTTGCATTAGTTCCCAAATAAATGTTTCTTTCTATTTAACCTTTTGTAAGTGATTTATCACCATTTATTCTGATATTATCCTCTCCATTTTGTATTTTTTAAGTGAAAATTGGGTATTTTCCAGTTTCTATTTGACCAATCTTTTGCGGTACTTCAATCATCATGCTGAGATTACATTTGAGGGTTTTCAGACCAAAAACTATGGCAGCTGACCAGGGTCAAACACATTCCGACGGCCCAATGCGTCTCATTTAGAGAAAACAGCTGCAAGTACAGAAACGATGCAAATTCACCAACTCAAACACAGTCTAACGCTGCGTTCCAGGCTGTTTTTTGAGCCTGTAAGTCACAACTTTAAACCACAACTCACAACTTTGTAACAATCATTTCTATCGCCAAAGGTGCTCCTTTCTCGATTATCTGAGGGAAACAGGAGGAAAAACAGACAACAAAAACAAACAAAACAGAAGCTGTTCTACCTTTTCTGTTATGTTATTTGTATACTTAGATTCGTATTTGGTATTAATTTATTCTTGCACTCCATGGACTGAAAACTAGCTAACGCTAGAGCAGCTCTCTAGTGGCAGTATCCTCTGCTCCAGAAATAATGTCTGTGAAGTGCGGACGGATTTACGACAGTAGAATCACGTTGGTGAATTTGTATTTGTGATGGAGACAGAACAATGGTACAGTGTGATTTCCTGTTTGTAATTCTTGTCTAAACTTATTCATTCGTATTCTGATCAAATACACACAACACATTTAATGTACGACTGAACTCATTCAACAGTTTACACACATTTACTACAGACTAATGTACGGTGGTCGATCAGGGCCAAACACATTCCAACAGCCCAATGCGTCTCGTTTGGAGAAAACAGCTGCAGGTACAGAAACGATGCAAATTCACAAACTCAAACACAGTCTGAACCAGGTACAAAAAGAGGAATGAGGTGCAAAGAAACAAAATGCGCTGCAAGAAACAAAAACACATGCATAATCAGCAAATGTTCTGCAAATAAAGAAATGATTGAAACCAAGAAAACATCTGCAAATGAAAACTGCTGCAGAACCAGTCAGTCCACAGATTTACTGTATTTTTGCACAACTATAGACTAATTTTGACACCAACCTAACCCCATATATGTACAACTGTTGCAGATGAACAATAGATGTTTGTGTCATCGGTGTAGAGGCATAAATATGTTGAATATAGTAACTTAAAGACCTAATTTATTAATGCATTTACTTTGTTATCATTTTACTCGATAATGCCGTTACGGACCTCAACTGATTCTTTTTTATTTTGTTGCATCTTATTTTTGCAACTTTTCCACCTAAACCAGGGGTGTCAAATATGTGGCCCGGGGGCCAAATGCAGCCCACCAAAGGTTCCAATGCGGCCCGTAGGATTAATTTACAAAGTACAAAAATTCCACAGTCAAGGCTGTGGAACTCATTTTAGTTTAGGTTTAAGAAATGTCAGTTTTTTCAGGTTATTCACATCTTTTTTGTTTGGGTAGTTTATAAAAGTAAGTATTTTCATAATTTAATGTTTTTTGGGTTTTTTTTTGCAGTATAAACAAAGACAAAAATTTGGAGTTGTCATTATTTATAGCGGGGGTCTCAAACTCATTGTCTTTCAGGTTCCACATTCAGCACGATTTGACCTCCAGTGGGCCGGACCAGTAAAATAATAACAGAATAACCTATAAATAATGACAACTCCAAATGTTTGTCGTTGTTTCAGTGCAAAAAACCCATTAAATTATGAAAATACTTACTTTTATAAACTATCCGAACAAAAAAGATGTGAATAACATGAAAAAAACCTGAAATTTCTTAAGAAAAATCAGTGCAATTTTAACAATATTCTGCCTCAGCTTATCATTTCTACATGTGCATTATGGATCAGATCTACAAAGACACTAAACACTGAGGAACAGGAAGAAAAGAGTTCAAACTGTGCTGAATTTTCTTTAGACATTTCAGGTTCATATTTGTTCAGGTTATTCACATTTTATTGTTACAGGATAGTTTGTAAATGTAAATATTTTCCGAATTTAATCTTATTTTTTGCACTAAAACAAAGACGAACATTTGAGGTTGTCATTATTTAAAGGCATAATGTAATTTTTTTTTTTCACATCAAACCGAGAAGAAAATATGGAGTCATTATTTTTTGTGGATTATTCTGCTGTTATTATTTGACTGTAGATCATATTGGTCTGTATGTGGAACCTGAAGTAACATGAGTTCTACAGCCTGGACCGTGGAATTTTTACACTTTGCCAAATTCATCCCACAGGCCGGATTGGAACCTTTGGTGGGATGCATTTGGCCCCCGGGACGCATGTTTGAGACCCCTGAACTAAAGAAAATTAAGCATAATTACCTCCGCCAAGGAGGTTATGTTTTTGCCAGGGTTTGTTTGTTTGTCTGTCTGTTTGTTTGTTTGTCCGTTAGTGTGCAACATAACTCAAAAAGTTATGGACAGATTTGGATGAAATTTTCAGGGTTTGTTGGAAATGGGATAAGGAAGAGATTATTACATTTTGGTGGTGATCGGGGGTGGGGGGGCCCATGGGGGGGGCCACTGATCAGCCTTGGCGGAGGTCTGCACTCTCCGAGTCCTTCTAGTTTGAACTATTTTCTGCCTGTTATTAAGTGTTTAGTGTCTTTGCAGATCTGATCCATAATGCACATGTAGAAATGATAAGTTGAGGCAGAATATTGTTAAAATCGCACTTATTTCTCTTAAACAATTTAATTTTTTTCAGGTTCTTCACATCTTTTTTGTTTGGATAGTTTATAAAAGTAAGTATTTTCATAATTTAATGGGGTTTTTGCACTAAAACAATGACAAAAATTAGCAATTGTCATTATTTATAGGTTATTCTGTTTTTATTGTACTGGTCTGGCCCACTGGAGGTCAAATCGTGCTGAATGTGGAACCTGAAAGAAAATGAGTTTGAGAGCCCTGACTTAAACTAACACTATAAACTGTGATTCGAATGTTCCTCAAACACAAATAATCTGTCCGTCTCTGATATAAATGAACTGATCTGATGTGAACAGTCATTTATTTCTGGTCTTCGGGACAGAACACCACAAACTAAACATCATTAAACTCCTGTTGTATTTAAATAAATCCAGGAAATGTTTTATGAGTCTGATCAGAACAAAAATGAGACGTTCTGGAGGTTTTTTTTTTTTTTCCTTCTTTTTTTCCATTCTGTGATCTTTCCCGTGTTTCAAAGGTGCTGAGGTGAAAGAAAATTGTGTAAAAGAGAGAGTGAAACGATTGGATGTGACCTTTATGGAGAGGATGAGAACATGGAGATGAGGATGTGATCGGAGACGAGAGGTGGCGACGGGAGGAGAATTACCACGGCGACCGTTCTCGGATCGGAATCTGCGGAGCTTGGCGACGCTTTTGACATTTGACTGAACTCACATTTTACCGTACAAGCTGAAATAGTTCGACCGCTGTCAGGAAATGAGTCCGCTTTGTCATTAAATACAGCTTCTATAAAACGAAGATCTACGATGACAGACGGACGGATGGGGGTGTCGACCTCTGCAGGAGCCAATCAGGACCTAGTTTACAGCGTTTACACTTTAACCTGTCGCCAAAAACACCTGATGTCCAACGGTTCAACTTTAGACACGATGTTTACACACGTCTTTTTACCTAAAGGATGACGGAGATGAACAGTATTTATGTGGAGGCGTCGGCTTCTCCTCGATTTAACCATTAAAAACCTAGAACTATGGAAGTAAATCTGTCTCATCAGATTTTGAATTATAAAAGTCACTGAATTTCTAGCAATTAATTTTTTTGCACTGAAATTAAGTATCTGATTTTTTTGTTTCTCAATTTAACTATGTTCATAAATTTAGAATTAAAAAAAATTCAGATGCAAAAAAATTCAGATGCAAAAAATTCAGATCACACATCTGGGACACCAAGGATAAGCAATCGATTCGATCTCAAGTCAAACTGACAGCCAGCCAGTCGAGTTAAGTTAGGCTGATCATGTCACGCCGATTCAGGAAAACAGTCAGCACGGATGTGTGATCTGAATTTTTTGCATCTGAGTTTTTTTATTGTAAATTTATGAACATAGTTGAATTCAGAGACAAAAATTTCAGATACTTAATTTCAGTGCAGAAAAATTCAGTGATTTACTTCCATATAGAACCCTTTTTTTTTTTTTTTTAATTCTTGTCGGTTTTATATCAACAGAGATACGGACATAATTTTAAGTGTAATTTGATTTTAAAAAAAACTCACACATTGTTAGAATTCTCAATGAAATGTCAAAATGTAGGAAAAAAAACCGAGTCGAATAACTCAAAGTTCAGTAAAAACTATGTAAGTAGTGTAATGTTCACTGGAGATAATGTTGTTCATGGCTTATCAAAACACGCCATCTAGTGGCCATTGTCAGTTCACTTTGTTTAGAATAGTAGAAGAAGAATCAGACAGGAAGTCGTTAAAAACGTTCTCACAGCAGTGCATGGTAGCTCCACTTTCCTTAGTTTCTTTTATTTTGGTGTTTGTTAAAGCATCGTCTGTAAGTATTAGATTGTTAAAATGATTGCACACTTTATACATTGTTGTTTGGACGTGCATTTGAAGGTCGGAAAATTCTCAATGACTTAGAAAATGTATAAAATCACTATGCTAATTCTTATGCTAATCATTATGCTAACCAAAACGTTCTCTCAGCAGTACATGGCAGCTCCACTTTCCTGAGTGTCATTTATTTTGGTGTTTGTTAAAACATCGTCTGTGAGTATTAGATGGTAAAAATGATTGCACACTTTATACATTGTTGTTTGTGTAGCAAGATGATTTTTTTTTTTTTTTTTTTTTTTTTAACATTCTCAAAATAGTTCAGTGTGACACATACTTTATTTTTCTGTAATAGAGGGTATTCATGTGACGTCACTGCTAGTGGAAGTCACCGCGGTTACGCCCACTGAGTGGCAGAAAGAGGGAGATGAGTAGCGGCTTTGGCTTGAATACTGCGAAAACTTTAGAACAAGAGCTGTTGTGCCATTGATCGCACAAATAGGTTTAAAAAACACTTGGCGCTATCGTTTTAGCGACGACCTAAAGCCAAAGACAGAAGAAGCAGATGGATCGCTGCAACTCGGAGAAATAACTGGAATCCAGACAACGAAACCTGGATTTGTGGTTGCCATTTCGTGTCAGGTAACGTTAATTTATGCTGTATTCTTGCGTAAAATCATACCTCAGATTACATACAATTTTGGCTATCGTTACTCCTAAGTAAAGCTCTTAATGTTAGCATCTGTCATTTAGTTCTATATTTCAGAACTGAAACGTTTTTGTCTTCAGTTGTGTGATTCTGAACCTTGTGCTCTACATGATTTGTAAACTAGCTTAAACTGAGGCTAACCTAGTTTTCCAAATAAGGGGGTACTCTAGCACAAAGCTGTTGTAGCTGTTGGATCAAGTATTTGATGTGAACTCTCCTTAAATCTCCACAGTACCAGTAGATCATCCACTCACTTGGGTCAATACTAAGGGTTCAACTCCAGTAAATCAGTAGTGAACTGTGAGCACTACTGCTGGGCCTTTACCTTGGAAATCACCGCCAAGAAAATACGTCTGCACTGACAGAAAACCTCCAAAACAACAGTATGTTGAATTGAAAGCACTCACCAGCTGTAATCCTCTAATTAATGATGACCAGGATGTCAACAGCTCTTTGTCTTTTGTATACTTTCAGCCTTTGCATTGGGGATTTTCCCAGCGTTGAAATCAGGTTCATATAAATGTCAGGATAGGTGATTTCCGTCCACATATCACTGTTGGTAGACCACTTATTTGGTAGTTGTATGGATCCATGTCCGGTCCAACTGTCTTTAATTTCATGTTATATTCCACATTTTTCCGGGTCTCGCTGTAGTCACTGCTATGTTCCGCCATGTTGAGCCGGTTTGTTTTTGCCACTCAGTCTGACTTAGAGGGGCGTGGCCTAGGGGGAAGTGACGTATCTGCATTCCCTCTATATATTTTCAGACCACCGGTTGTTTGGTTCCACTTTTCACTTGTTGCGTGGGGGTAGTAATTAGTGAGGCACACCTCCTCCTCCATGTGCGCAGCTCTCTCTCTCCTCCTCAGTTGAAGCTGAGCAGCTGGTGAGTCACGGTACAACTCGATCGCCCTATAAGCTAAGCTAGCGGTTTTTACTGTTAAGCTAACTCTAAATGAGAGTCAAAATTACGAAAATAAACTTATAATAAGTAAAAATATAGTAACGTAATCGTATTAAGAGTTGTTTTTATTTCTGTTTCCCCCCATTTTGCTCATATAGGGAGCTGTATCAAGAGTTGTGTCACTAATACATGCCTCCGCTGATCTGTTTTAAGGTTTGTCTGTACATGTTCTTTTCTTTTCTTTTATTTATGAAATCATATATAAAATAGTACTGCACTTTTAATGCTGGTTTTATTGTCATTATGTCATTTTGTTTGCTTGAAAATTAAGTGTACTAACATTGTTTTGTACATGTTTTATGTTATTTTTGGATAAATGTTAAACCATATAAAGTTATATTATAGCAGTAGTTGTTATATATTAACCCTTTCATGCATAGTGGTTACTACAGTGGACAGCTATTCAAAGCTGTTATCTTATATATTTATGGATTTTATTGTTTTACGTCCATATCAGCCAATAAAGAGGACGTACCATCGCTGTAACTTTGCTGTTCTTGATAAACCTGATCTGCAGTAAAGTCAAGTTCTTGTTATTGTTATTAGACTGTAATTAACTTTTTTTTTTTTTTTTAAATAAAAAGTTTTGGGTTTTTTTGCATATTATCTCCATAAAGTGAGTAATAACTAATATTATAGTATGTTAAAATGTGAGAGATCATCAGATTAGCAACATTAAAAAAACATTCATTTCATAGTTTTCACACAGTATATCAGTAAATACATGTTTCTTTGCTTCAAAAATAAACGCATGGTGTCCAGCTGAGTGGACATTTTTGTAACTCCATGAAAATAGGTTCATTAAAAAAAAAAAAAAAAAAAAAAAATTCAATCACATCGTTTTTTTTAATGTCCAAAGAGGAATAAAAACATTTTGGAAAAAAATCTTGATTAAGGTTCTCATAATTCTTTCATGAAAGGGTTAATTATACATTTGTACATGATTATTATATATACCTCTTATTAACAGCTCATTAATACATATATTATTATAGTATAATAAGCCTTTTATAACAGTGTACCTCCAAGTTGGAGCTGAGCAGCCTGCGTGCTGGGAGCCGTATCAAGAGTTGTGTCACTAACACGTGCCTCCGCTGATCTGTTTGAAGGTGTTTAAAGGCATTAAAACAGTGGTTCTTAACCTGGGTTCGATCGAACCCTAGGGGTTCGGTGAGTCAGTCTCAGGGGTTCGGCGGAGGTCAAGACACACACTCAACTCATTAGTCAGGTGTGTGTGTCGGGCTAGGTCCGTGTATGTAAACAAACGGCTTCGGAGACTCTTTCTCTGATTGACATCCAATATACGCGGTGTATTGTTGTTGCTTATAGTACTACAACACATCCGGAAGTGTTTATAATCTCTTCCACTCATCTGACGATGAATTATTTGAGTATTTTCCACATCGTTTTTAGGACTTTTGCTACTTCCTGTTAACCACGGAGGCAGTCATGTGTAGCGTTTGTTTACATTTTTTGGTCACCGCATTGGTCAGTTACAATCATGTGACAACCGACGCACCGTCGCGGATGTAGAAATCGTATTACGCTAAAGCCGAGCTAGTGCCGTAATAAAACAACGATCACAAAAATACTGAAGGAGTAACGAGAACTTTTTTTTTTTGATACACTACATGCAATTATCTTTTTTTATGTCAAAATTGCGTGGTTCGGAAAGTTCGGAGCGAGATGAAATGAAAACCGGGTTGACCTGACGGCCTACACATACATATACACAACAGCAGAAGTCACACTGATTTGCAGTAAATATTCATTATTATTGTAGCCTGATGGAAATTAGGTGATGGGTGTGTGTTAAAATGTTAAAAATGATAAATAGCATAAATACAGTAAGTTCATGATTGGAATACATAAGGTTAAAAATTAAAACCATTTCAGTGTGGTTGTATTAAAAAAGGTCATGTCTTTGTGAAAAGGTATGTCATTTGTTGTAAGTTCATGCACTGTATTGGTTTTGTTCTTTGAGCACAGTGATGTTAATGCACGGTTCATTTTGTGCACCAGTAAAACATATACCTGCGTCTTGAATTTGAAAAAAATCATATCGTATTTTTTAATAAAGAAGGGTTCGGTGAATGCACATATGAAACTGGTGGGGTTCAGTACCGCCAACAAGGTTAAGAACCACTGCATTAAAAGCTGTGAATACTGCAGTCTTGTCCGGTGTCTTCATACTCGTACGGTGGTGACTGAATGAGCCATGCTACATTTGGTTGCACATTTGAGGGTCGGAACGTTCTCAATGACCTATAAAATGTATAAAATTGTTATGCTAATCGTTATGCTAACCATGATGCTAACTCCGATGCTAGCGGTCTCAACTCATTGTTGTACATACGTGGATGTACTGGTCTTAACCTGTGATCATTATTTGACATGAATGCTGACATGGATATTTCCATTTTTCTGTATTGTTACAGTTTCACATAAAAGAAATATTCAGTAAACGCCACTGATCATCCCCCGGAGTCTGTGAAGTTTCTGGATTCATGTTGAGCTGTTTGGATAGCTGGTTCGGCAACTAGTGAGGCCATTTACAAGTGGGTGAAGACTTTCAGCGACAAATGAGTGATATAACGTCATTTATTATAACATCCTCTGTATTTTGCTTGTTTCAGTGTAAATTAGTGCAGATGTTCATTAAAGCCGACACAAGCAGGACACACCCTACACTGACCCTGACGATGACCGGAGTGTCATGTGCTTTTTTTTGTCTTTTTTTTTTTTTTTTTCAACTTTATTGAACATATTTGAGTATACAATGCATACATTTTGAACAAAGATGTCAAAAGGAAAAAAGCATTTGAACAAATAAGTTAAAGAAAATAATGCATAGATTTAAAGACACATAGCAGAACAGACAAATAATAGTATAAAAATAAATAAATAAAAATAACAAATTAACAAAAATAAATAAATGTATCAGAGAGTTCAGTCTATTTTAAAGAATTGTTTATAAATAGCCAGGGTGATAGAGCTTTTTTTGGTTATAGATCAATTCTAAAGATTTAATATATTTTTCAAATTCCATTAGGAAGATTTTAAAATTTGAGTGTGTTTTGGTATATTTATTTTTATATATATGAAATTTTCCATCTATAATGATCACATTTACAACAAATTATAAATTGTGAATGTCATGTTTAATACATGTAATTACATTTTGGGATGTTATAGTTATCTTTCCATTACTTTTAGATACGATATATTTTTAAATTTTGGACCAGAAATTAGAAGAAGAGTGTTCACACAGAAAGAATAAATGTAGAGTAGTTTCAGGACAAGAATGACAAAAGTTACATATTTCTTCCACGTTCCATAGTGTCATGTCCCTCTGTACAGCCAATCAACGCACAACGTAGCACAAGTGACACAGCTATGTAGAACAAAGTAATGATATTAAAGCCAAATATCAGAGATAAAGGCATGATTTTCAGTATGATTTGACAGAATTTGAGATAAATTTCAGAACAAAAGTCACACATTTTTGATTAGAATCCTCATTGAAAGGACAAAATGTTAAAATACATAATTTTATCTGTTTTTAATCAATTGAAAATTTCATCAGCTGCTATCTCAATACCACCTTTAACCACTGTTAGCTTGAAGGTTAACTTTAGCGGCTGTTAGCTTGAAGGTTAACTTTAGCGGCTGTTAGCTTGAAGGTTAACATTAGCGGCTGTTAGCTTGAAGGTTAGGTGTTGGTTGGTTGGTAGGTTGAAGGTTTTGTTGTTGTTTGTTTATTTTTGGTCGTGAGGCAACAGTCAGTACAGTACAGGGATCATCAATGTAACATCAATGTAAAACAGCAAAACCGAAGTAAAAATAATATAAAATACCCCAGAAAAAAACAAACAAACAAAACATCAATCTTGGTGTTAGTGGCTTTTAGCTTGAATCAGAATCCTCAGTATTTGCCAAATATATAAACACAAAGAAGGAATTCTTCTCTATAGATGTTTTCTTTAGTAAAGTATAAATACAAGATTTTTTTTTTTTAAAGTAAGAAAAGTAAAATAAGACAGAAACTGTACATCCATATTAACTCTGTAAAGTTAAGGACACAGTATCAACTTCTGTACAGTAATAAAGGTTAATGTTAGCTGCTTTTAGAACACTGGTTAGATACAAAACATTAGCTAAAGTTACATCACTTTTTCTGTTCAAGTTCAATGTTTTAACTAATGAAGCTAAAGATCATTTATGGAATTTAAATATCAAAAAACAGCTTTAAAACACTGATAGTATCGATGGTTTGGGTCGTGACAGTAGCTATTAGCTCAGAGCTAATGCATGTCTCAGCTTCAGGAGAACGGTAGCTAAATCAAAACGCATGTGTCCTTTGGATTTCATGATTAATTTATTGGTTTAAGACTTAAAATGTGAATGAATATTAACATTAAACTGTATTTTAACGTCTTTACAGAAACTCTGCAGTTTCTACACAATCTGAAAACTTTAAAATATCTTTTCTCTTGGTTCAGTTGAGCTTGTTTTCCAACTTTAGCTCTATTTCAGGTCTGAGGAAAACTGAATCGGAGTGTCACAGTGTTTTAGCTTCTCTGCTTTAATTGAAAATTATTTTGAAACGCAATTTCAGACACAAATGTACATGTTGAAATGTGTCTGAAGTGAAACAACAGTCATTAAAACTCCGCCAGCCTTCAATCTTCACGCAATTAAAACATGTTTGCTGGAGATTAGCCTGTAATTACAGAGACAGACGGCCGCTTTCAATATTGTTAAAGCAAGAAACAATAATATACATGTATTTATGTCCCTGTGGAGAAGAGCTGAACATGTCCTTCTGCAAAATATCATTCATTAAGGAGATAATTAAACAATGTCACCCGTATGTTGGAATCTGCTTTGTTTTATTTGCACATAAATGAAATGAAAGGGAGATGACATGAGAAAATAAATGCAAATGAGACGTTAAAGCTTTAAATCGGCGCCCGTTTCTTCTCCACCTCCAGGATGCAGAGTTCAGACGTTCACAATGAGTTTTCATCCGTTCACCGCTGACGCTTTCTCTGACGCTTGGTTTGTTTGGCCACAAACTAACACAAGAAATCATATTTATCCGATTTATCTCCAAACCAGTGAAGTTAAGCATAATTATCTCATAAAACACAAACAATAAATGGTCGACATTGAACCTCTGAGGGTTTTGAAGCTTCGTTTTCATACAAATGATAAATAGAAGAACAGGAGTTCAACCACAAACCCAGAAGTTTGACTAAATTATGATTTATGTTTGATCATGAAACCAGAAAAATACTAATTTAGCTAATTTAAGATAAATTTAGCTACTGTTTTAAGACTAATATTAGCTGCTGGTGACTCACTAGATAATTTATCTGCTGTTAGCATAAAGTTTGTACGACGGCATATTAGCACCACATAAGAAAATAAAAACACTTGTCACTATGAGGATAAAGTCGCAAAATATCGAGATAACACTCGTAATTTTACGAGAATAAAGTCAGAATTTTACAAGGATAATGTTGTAATTCAAAAACAGGTGGGAAAAATATCATAATTTACAAGAATAATGCCGTACCCACTCATTGCGTAATGGAGAACTTCGAACATTTTGTGAGGTTATAGCTACTTTCATTTGGGGTTTACACACAAAGGCCAAATACTGAGCCTATTAGCCCTGCACACCATCACTTCACTTGTTGCGTTCACTGTAGCTGAAAACTCTATCATCAACAAGGCTTAAGGCTTAGGATTTCTACATTATGACTTTTTATTGCACTATTGCGAATTTATTTTCAAAAATATTACAACTTTAATCTAGTAAAAGTATAACATTATTTTCATTAAATTATGACTTAAAAAAAAAACAAAAAAACTACAACTTTATTCTCAATATTGTGGCTTTATTCTTAAAGTATTATAACTTTATTCTCTTAGTGAAAAGTGTTTTTAATTTTCCTTTGTGTGTATATTTGACATTAGCTGCTCTTAGCTTAAGCTTTAATGTTAGCTACTTGTAGAAAAACAGAAAAACATTAGCCAAAGTTAGCTAACCTAAAGGAGACCTACACTAGTTAAAGGTTCATTATATAATTGGATCTGTTGTTAGCTTAATAGATAATATTAGCTGCTGTTAGCTTTAAAGTTAATGTTTGTTTCTGTTTTACCACCAATATTAGCGCAGTGGTTAATGTTAGCTGTTTTCAGGTTGTTAGATAATGTTAACGTTCATCTTGAAAGTTAGCTGGTGTTAGCTCAGATAATTTCAGATGCTGTGATCTCAGGTAATTTTAACAATTGTTTAACTATTATTAGCTGCTTTTTATTCGCTAGATACTTTAACTGCTCTTGGATCATTAGCGATGTTAGCTTCTTATAGATGCCACCAAAACATTAGCTAAAGCTAAAGTTAGCCGTAAGCTAAAGCAGATGTTCACCACTGCTTAAAGGGTCACAACTCTTTTTCTGTTCAAGTAAATGTTGTAACTAATGAAGCTAAAGGTTCATTTATGGTATTGAACTGGTTTCCAGTGAGTTAGCGACAGTAGCTATTAATAAAGATGAAGCTCAGGTTAATTCTGTAGAAGTTGAAGCTCAGGTTAATTCTATAAAAGTTGAAGCTCAGGTTAATTCTGTAAAAGTTGAATCTCAGGTTAATTCTGTAAAAGTTGAATCTCAGGTTAATTCTGTAAAAGTTGAAGCTCAGGTTAATTCTGTAGAAGTTGAAGCTCAGGTTAATTCTGTAAAAGTTGAAGCTCAGGTTAATTCTGTAGAAGTTGAAGCTCAGGTTAATTCTGTAGAAGTTGAAGCTCAGATTAATTCTATAAAAGTTGAATCTCAGGTTAAGTCTGTAAAAGTTGAAGCTCAGGTTAATTCTGTAGAAGTTGAAGCTCAGGTTAATTCTATAAAAGTTGAATCTCAGGTTAATTCTGTAAAAGTTGAAGCTCAGGTTAATTCTGTAGAAGGTGAATCTCAGGTTAATTCTGTAAAAGTTGAAGCTCAGGTTAAATCTATAAAAGTTGAATCTCAGGTTAATTCTGTAGAAGTTGAAGCTCAGGTTAATTCTGTAGAAGTTGAAGCTCAGGTTAATTCTATAAAAGTTGAATCTCAGGTTAAGTCTGTAAAAGTTGAAGCTCAGGTTAATTCTGTAGAAGTTGAAGCTCAGGTTAAGTCTGTAAAAGTTGAAGCTCAGGTTAATTCTGTAGAAGTTGAAGCTCAGGTTAATTCTGTAAAAGTTGAATCTCAGGTTAATTCTGTAGAAGCTGAAGCTCAGGTTAAGTCTGTAAAAGTTGAAGCTCAGGTTAATTCTATAAAAGTTGAATCTCAGGTTAAGTCTGTAAAAGTTGAAGCTCAGGTTAATTCTGTAGAAGTTGAAGCTCAGGTTAATTCTGTAAAAGTTGAATCTCAGGTTAATTCTGTAGAAGTTGAAGCTCAGGTTAATTCTGTAAAAGTTGAATCTCAGGTTAATTCTGTAAAAGTTGAAGCTCAGGTTAATTCTGTAAAAGTTGAAGCTCAGGTTAATTCTGTAAAAGTTGAAGCTCAGGTTAATTCTGTAGAAGTTGAAGCTCAGGTTAATTCTGTAAAAGTTGAAGCTCAGGTTAATTCTGTAGAAGTTGAAGCTCAGGTTAATTCTGTAGAAGTTGAAGCTCAGGTTAATTCTGTAAAAGTTGAAGCTCAGGTTAATTCTGTAGAAGTTGAAGCTCAGGTTAATTCTGTAGAAGTTGAAGCTCAGGTTAATTCTATAAAAGTTGAAGCTCAGGTTAATTCTGTAAAAGTTGAATCTCAGGTTAATTCTGTAAAAGTTGAAGCTCAGGTTAATTCTGTAAAAGTTGAAGCTCAGGTTAATTCTGTAGAAGTTGAAGCTCAGGTTAATTCTATAAAAGTTGAAGCTCAGGTTAATTCTATAAAAGTTGAAGCTCAGGTTAATTCTATAAAAGTTGAAGCTCAGGTTAATTCTATAAAAGTTGAAGCTCAGGTTAATTCTGTAAAAGTTTCAACTCTTGGAAACAGTCAAAGTGAGTCAGATTTCTGCTGCAAAACCAAGATGTTGTGGTTCCTGCGTTTAGGTTTTAATAATTAAAACGTTCAACCTGAAGGTCCGACCTCCTGTTAGAACTACTTTATGACGTAAGAGGATGATATTGAGGCATTTATGGTATTTACTATGTCGCCATGGCGACAACATTTGACAAGTAGTCACCATTTTGAGAACGTTTGATCATGAAGAAACTCAGATGGAACTGAATGAATGATCTGCATGTTCTGAGATTTGGTTCTTGTTGGTCTTCCTCCTCCGCTTCCTTCTCCTCCTCCTCCTCCTCCTCCTCCTCCTCCTCCTCCTCCTCCTCTTCCTCCTTTTCCTCCTCCTCCTCTTCAGCGTCCTTCTCCTCCTCCTTTTCCTCCTCCTCTTCCTCCTCCTCTTCCTCCTTCTCCTCCTCCTTCTCCTCCTCCTCTTCCTCCTTTTCCTCCTCCTCTTCCTCCTCCTTCTCCTCCTCCTCCTCCTCTTCTTCAGTGTTTCCTACCCTCCATCCGTCTGTCTGTCTGATCCTGTCTCACTCTCTCAGTTGAAAACACTCAGATTCCAGATTAGCGGGTCTTGTGACAGACAGGTGGGGGGCGGGGCTAAGCGCTGTCACATGCTGGCGTTGGGGCCGGCGGCCCATTGGTCGGTTCCTGAAGCCGGGGCAGATTTACTGTTGTGTTTCCCCACATCAAACACCTTCTCAACCCGTTGCTTTGACAACCATCAGCCGGCACCTGATTGGATCTGACGGACTTGGCCTCTAACACCCCCCCCCCACACACACACACACACCAACGGCTCTGGGTCCAAAGTAAAGGTGGAAAAACACATGGGGTCAGGTGGTGTCAGCGCTGGGATGTGATTGGATGAAGCTCATTCAGAAACAACTGAATATAAATGAACAAATGAAGGAGGTATAAATATATTATATAGATGCATCCAGTAGAAAGGCTGTAAAAGGTCAAAGTTAATAGTAAGTAAATAAGGCCATCGTTGAGGAGGAAGAGACAGTTTTTTTAGGATTAAAGATTAAATTAAATTTAAATTAGATTAAATTTTATTTCTATGGTCAGAAGTGATTATTTATGTGATAAAACCCTTAAATCCAGGTCCTGTTTTATTCTCAGACCTTTATTGAACAGATGTCAGTGTTTTACTCCAGACTGACTTGGTCAAACTAAAATACTGTTCTGACGTTAGTTCTGAACTAACAGAATATGACCATTTGAACAGGATCTGAAACTGTAATGTTGTAAAACAGAATTTCAGTTTGAACACAGGAACATTTTGTGATATAGCATAAGATCCCATTGGGATCCAATAAAAATGTGTTGAATATTTGTGCAGATTTCTTGTGTAATTCAAATCTTCAAGGAAATAATCATTTAAAAAAATAAAAGAAACAAAAAATTGCCTTTTTAGCAGTATTGTGATATATCGTGATATATTATATCGTGATATATTATATCGTGATCCTAGTGTTGTGATTTGTATCGTATCTAGAGCTCAAACGATTAATCGGCTCAAAGTGATCCCCCAAAAAAATCATTCAACCACAGTTCTCCTGAATCAAAGCTTTGTTTCCTTCATTTCTCTGCTGTTAAACATTGGTTCCACTGTTGTGTTTCACACGGACGCTTATTGTGACGCACAAAGAAGCTTCATTTCAGGAAAACTGCAATCAATTCAAGCCAATTAATCGAATCGTGAATTTTTTCATTCGCTTCAAGCACCTAATTGATTAATCGGTTGCAGCTCTACTCGATATTAAAAAGTACTGTATCGATATTTTTAGGTATTTATTCAAATGCAGATATTGTGGAGGTTATTTTTTTGTTTGTTTGTTTGTTTTTCTTTGCTGTTTATATTTTAGTTATTTTTATTTAACACTCTTTTATTAAATAATGTTAGTTCCTTTGTTGAACTAAAATACTGTTCTGATGTTAGTTCTGAACTAATAGAATATGAACATTTGAACAGGATCTGAAACTGTAATGTCTGTAAAACCGCCAGAAATCGCCAGATTCTTGTGGATGCACAGCCCTAAAAACAACTGTGTTAAAGTCCCCAAAGTTTTCGTTTCAAAGCTAAACAGTAGGGCTGTGTATCAGATACTAGGATATTAGGATCATGATACGATATATCACGATATATCAGGATACTGTTAAAAAGTCAATTTTGTGTTTGTTTCTTTTTTGTTAAATGATTATTTCCTTGAAGAATTGAATTACAGCAGAAATCTGCACAAATACTAAACACATTTTTATTTGATCACAACAGGATCTAATGTTATATCACAAAATGTTCCTGTGTTCAAACTGTAATTCTGTTTAACAGACATTACAGTTTCAGATCCTGTTCAAATGTTCATGTTCTATTAGTTCAGAACTAACATGAGAACAGTATTTTAGTTCAATCCCAACAAAGGAACTAACATTACTGAATAAAAGAGTGTTAAATAATAATAAATAAAATAACAAAAAAGTAAAACAAAACAAAAATAAACCTACACAATATCTGCATTTGAATAAATACCTAAAAATATTGATACAGTACTTTTTAATATCGATACAGTATTATAAAATGAAATATTGCGATATATTGCAGAACCGATATTTTCTCACAGCCCTGCTGAACAGATCATTTTATTGTTGTTGCTTCTCCACCAGGACTCCCTTAAAAAACCAGGTTCTTCATCTCAGTGGGATCTTCTTTTCCTGCTGAAATCAAACATAAACGTCTGAAAGTGTTGGTGTCAGATGTTGGATCAGCTCATCCACAGGGTTTTGTCCACGTGGACCTGAGAAGACAGAACCACCTGAATACTGGAGACTGTTCACTGGATCCACAAGAAAGAGTGGATAACAGTTCTGAACTGAAGGCCAACGTCCACTCATTTCCTTTGACCCACTCGTGAATTCAGCGTGGACTTAAAAATACTGGTTCTTATGGAAGAAAAAAAAGTTTATGTTGAAAATCTGTTTTATTTTATGTCTGAACTGAAAACACAGGATGAAAACGATGGATCTGAAGGATGAACAAAGGACTGGATATGTGGACGACACTGGAGGATGAAGAGGAGGAAGATGAGGATGAAGATGAGGAGGAAGATGAGGAGGAAGATGAGGAGGAAGATGAGGATGAAGATGAGGATGAAGACGAGGATGAAGATGAGGATGAAGATGAGGATGAAGATGAGGAAGATGAGGATGAAGATGAGGAGGAAGATGAGGAGGAAGATGAGGAAGATGAGGAGGAAGATGAGGATGAAGATGAGGAGGAAGATGAGGAGGAAGATGAGGATGAAGATGAGGAGGACGCGGCGTCCGTGAGATGAAGGTGTTTAAATCTGTCGTGTTTGTCATGTGACACAGATGGAGGAACATTCAGGTTATTTATAGACACGACACCAGAACTGAAGTTAAAGCCCTCCTCCTACTCCTCCTCCTTCTTTTCTTCCTCCTCCTCTTCCTCCTCCTCTTCCTCCTCCTCCTCCTTCTCTTCCTCCTCCTCTTCCTCCTTCTCTTCTTCCTCTTCTTCTTCCTCTTCCTCCTTCTCTTCTTCCTCCTCTTCCTCCTCCTCCTCTTCTTCCTCTTCCTCTTTCTCTTCTTCTTCCTCCTCCTTCTCTTCTTCCTCATCCCTCTCTTCTTCCTCCTCCTCCTCCTCTTCCTCCTCGTCTTCCTCATCCTTCTCTTCTTCTTCCTCCTCCTCCTCTTCCTCCTCCTCTTCCTCATCCTTCTCTTCTTCCTCATCCCGCTCTTCTTCTTCCTCCTCCTCCTCTTCTTCCTCCTCCTTCTCTTCTTCCTCATCCCTCTCTTCTTCTTCCTCTTCCTCCTCCTCCTTCTCTTCTTCCTCCTCCTTCTCTTCTTCCTCATCCCTCTCTTCTTCTTCCTCCTCCTCCTCTTCCTCCTCCTCTTCCTCATCCTTCTCTTCTTCCTCATCCCTCTCTTCTTCTTCCTCTTCCTCCTCTTCCTTCTCTTCTTCCTCATCCCTCTCTTCTTCTTCCTCTTCCTCCTCCTCCTCCTCTTCCTATTGAATTCTGACCTAAAACACACTGTGTTAAATAATTTGACCTTTTAGAACCTGAATTGTAAAGTGTGCATCAGATTCTCACCTGGAAAACCACCTGAGTGTTCTGTTTCCATCTGTAAAATCTGTCAACTTTTATTTCGTTTCTGCGTTGGAAAAGTTGATGTAAAGTAGTTTCTTCATCATCATCTGTTTTAAATGTTTGGCTTTAGTTTGATTCAATACGAGTAAAAAAAAATAAAATCTAATCTGGTTTTATTTTCAACCTGTGACATTTTATTTTTAAAAAGCCTTAAGCTTATAACTTAAAAGGACAAAAACATGAAAACAGGCTGATGGTGCGTTCAGGAACAGTGGGATATCTGAGTGTCGTACACCTTCCTGACTGAGAACCAGCTGATATGAGCCTGGAGACGACGGAGGCGGAGACACCGGTGACGTTGGCGGAGGTGGGAGGGGCCTCCATCCGTCAATCATCCAAATCAGCGTTAATCAACACGGCTCCGTTCGTTTCACTCGTATGAAATCAGACAAATGATTACTTTCATTCAGCCTCCGAGGGCCGTCGACGGCGAGGGGCCGCGCCCGCCGCAATCAGGCCGCCGCTCGCTTCCCGGAGATCCCGCCACAAAATCACAGTGTTTTTCTTTTCTTAACTAATCGTTTAATAAAAAGGACGATGATGATTGACGTGGGCGAATAAAAGAAGTGTGTGTTTCCAGGGCCTCGAATGCACCACGAAGATGAGAAACCGTGAATATTTAGATCAGCACGTCCTCAAAATACTCATCATCCTCTTTTTTAATTTCTTCCCCCAATCAAGCTTTGTTCCAGCCGAGATAATTTCATTTCCAGTGTGTTGTAAATACAGCAGAACACCACAGAAGAAGAAACGGGTCGGTTTAGAAACAGCAGAACCTGCTCATGTTCACACCGGCATCAGAAAAAAGAACAGAAAAGAATAAAAGATAAAAGAAAACAACATGAAAACTGAGAAAAGGAAGGAAATCGGTCGGAAAAACAAGAGAAAAAGAATGTGGAAGTGAAAAAAAGACGAAAAATGAAAATAAAAATATCATAAAAAGATGAAAATCATGTGAAAATACCATGAAAATGATAAATTAAGAGGAAAATACAAAAGACAGGAGGACTTTAGCTAAACCAAGACAATTATGTGAAAATGAAAGAAACGAGATGAAAAATCAGCTGGAAAAATGAGGAAAAAAGGACGTGAAAGTAAAACAAGGTGAAAAAAGACAAAGAAAAAAGAAAAGAAAATGGACAAAACCAGATGCAAATCCTGTGAAAAGATGTGATTATGGCATAAATAAAAGAAACAAATCTCACAGAAAAGTAAAAATATGTTAAAACAAACAAACAAACAAACAAACAAAAACAAAAAACAATAAACCCTGAAAAAATTAAACAAGAAGAAAAAATAAGACGTGATGAGACAAAAAGAAAAATGATACTAAAAACAAATGAAAAATGACAAAATGAGATGAAAAATTTGAGAAAAAGGATGTGAAAGTAAAATGAGAAAAAAAAGGATGAAAAACACAAATAAAATGGACAATAAGATGAAAATGATGTGAAAATATGAAAGAAATAAAATTTGAAAAAAGGCCCAAAAAGATGAAAAAAGTCTAAAATGAAAATAAAATGGACAAAACAGGACGAAAATGATGGAAATATTTTTTAATGACTTAAAAAAAGGCAAATGTCATTAAAAAAAAAAAAAAAAAAAAAAAAAAAATTAAATGACCAAATAAGAGGAAAATAAAAAGTATTTGATTAAAAAAGGAAAAAAAAGAAAAATGTTGATTGTTTTTTGGATCAGTTTGAAGATAATGAAGGTTCTGGTTCTGGTGGTCCTGGTCCAGGTTCTGATCTCGGTGCTGGTTCTGACTCTGGTTTTAGTTGCGGTTCTGGACCATGTTCTTGTTCTGGTCCTGGTTCTGCTCCTGGCTCTGATCATAGTTCTGGTTCTGGTCCTCGTTCTTGTTCTTGCCCTGGTTCTGGTCCTTATCCTGGCTCTGATCCTGTTTCTGGATGTGGTTCTGGTCCTGGCTCTGGTCATAGTTTGGGTTCTGGTCCTGGTTCTGGCCCTGATTCTGGTTCTGGACGAGTCTCTTCTTTGAGGTTCTGATGTTAAACCTGCAGACATTCTAAACCTGAAGAACCTGAACCTTAAACTCGGACCTGGTTGGACTGGGTTGGACTGGCTCAGAACCCTCAGTGCAGTTATTCCGCCTCGTCCTCATCTCCAGACATTTTTCCCACGCTGCACCTGTTCCTCCGGGTCTGTAGACTCCGCCCTCCCTGGGGACGCTCTGTGGTTTTGGCCACACCCCCCACCGCAGCCGCCACAGACTCCTCGGTCGTTTAATCCCAGTAGAACCTGGGTCTGAGAACTGGCGCCGGAGGATTCTCCCAGATTCATTAGAGGTGTCCAGATGCTCAAATACAAACAACACACGAATGTTTACAGTTTCACATGTTTACGCCCAGTTACCATGACGACGGAAATATCTGGGATTCACCAAAACTTCAACTTTATTACAAAAAACATGACAAGATGAAAGATGTAGAAGTCATTAAACGGATGGAAAATGAAGGTGGAGAAGGTTCTGAACCTGAAAACAGATTCCACATCAGAGCTAAAATAGAAACAAAATAAAAACAAAATAAAACATAAACAAAATAAAACAAAAACACAAACCAACTCTTCTAATTCCACTTTTATTTTTGGAAACACTCCAGACTTCTGTTTCCAAATGCTTCACAGACTTTTTGATGTTTTAAATGCATCTAAGCGCTGCCATGTCCAAGAAGAGGCGGAGTTGGGGGCGGAGCCATGGGCCCAGGTGGATTCCCATCAGCCCCTGCTCTCAGTGGGAATGTTTGGCGTGGACCAGGTGACGGCGGATCGGGTTTGGGATAATTGAGGGTTCGCTGCTTTAAATGTGTGACGGAGCGTCAACAGACGGCCCAGAATGCTCTGCTGCGGCGTTCCCACACTGACTACGGCTTGGCCAATTGGTTGGTTTGGAGAGGGGGGTGGGGCTAGGGCTCAGGTTTGTTTACATGGGAATCTGAGGAAGCCATTGGTCATTTGTACGTTCCCTGATGGACATGTGTGTACGGAGGCTCCGGAGGGACAATTTACAGCAAATATGACTGAACTGAACCAGACCGCCACTGAAAACAACAACAAACAACTGGAAACAACAACTGAAACAACTGACACAACAACAACAAACAACTGAAAGCAACCACTGAAAACAACTGAAACAATTGAAACAACAACAAACAACAAGAAAAAAATTGAAAACAACTGAAAACAACAATAACCAACTGAAACAATAAGTGAAAACAACAAGAAACAACTGAAACAACTGAAAACAACTGAAAACAACAAACAGCAGAAACAACAACAAATAACTGAAATAACACACAACAAACAACTGAAATAACACACAACAAACAACTGAAATAACAAACAACAAACAACTGAAGCACAAACAACAAACAACGGAAAACATCAACAAACAACTGAAACAACAAACAATGGAAAACAACAACAAACAACAACTGAAACAACAAACAAGTTAAACAACAACAAACAACACCTGAAACAACAAACAACACTTGAAAAAACAACAACTGAAACAACAAACTGAAAACAACACAACAAACAACAACAGAAACAACAACAAACAACACCTGAAAAAAACAACAACTGAAACAACAAACAACTGAAAACAACACAACAAACAACAACAGAAACAACAACAAACAACACCTGAAAAAACAAACAACACCTGAAAAAACAACAACTGAAACAACAAACAGCTGAAAACAACACAACAAACAACAGAAACAACAAAAACACAATTAACTTGGACTTTTATTTTTTATTGACCCTGGTTTCTTGTTAATAAACGGATCCTGGTTCTTCAAATATATGTTCTTTAACACCTTTAATGTCTTTGTTTTGACTGAATCTGGACTTGTTTTCGTTAATTTTCGACATATGTTCAACTTCTACCTTCAAATCCTTCCAGTTTGAGCTGTTTATGCATTTGAATCATTACAGGTATGAGGAAATTTAACATTTATTTTACACCTGTAGTCACTTTATTTCCACATCAGAGTTAAAATGGAAACAGAATTAAATAAAAATAATAATAAAATAAAAAATCGACTTTCCCCTCAGAGTTAAAATGGAAACAGTTCTATTTCCACATCAGTGACCTCCAGTTTGTACCTGAACCAGAATACTTATACACTGTAGTATTTTAATTCCACAGCAGAGCAGTGTTTCACTTTTATTTTGAGTTTATGTTTTAAGTTTTTGACAGTAAACTTCAGTAAAACATGTCGACATATGTCTGAACTGAACAAAGGTTTAAAATCTGAAAGCAAAAAACTCAAACAAAAACTGATGTGAAAGAAGATGAAAAAAGCCAGAAAATAAAAATTAAAATGGACAAAACAAGATGGAAATAATGTAAAAATATGTGATAACGACATAAATAAGAGAAAATGTCATAAAAAGGTGAAAATATGTGGAGAAAAACCTGAAAAAAAAAGTGAAACAAGAAGAAAATATAAAAGATGGGAAGAAACGAGAAGGAAATGACATGAAAAGACAAATAAAAACTGACTAAGACTAAACTGATAAAAGTGGTTTAGTTGAAGTGTGTTTTTTGTGGTTTATCGTCCTGGTGTCGGTGGGAAAATCCTCCACACACTTTGAAGTGAAACCCGGCCCGTGCTGCGTTCAGGGTCGGGGTCTCCCACGCTCCTCCTCGGACCCCGGGTCCATATTTCAGGTGAGTCGGGCCCTCGGGGGACAGAGGCGGCGGCTCGGATACCTGCAGGCCCCGCCCCCACCTTCCTGATTGACAGATGGCCGCTCCATTAGATGAGAGTGATAAGTGGGTCTCGGTCGGAGGAGAAGGACTTCCTCTTGACCTTTGACCCCCGACCCTGACTCCTGACCCCTCCCCTTCAGTCTGAGTGATGGGCTCAGATAATGAAGTGAGAAGCTTTTGTTCATCAAGAGACGGAAAAGAAAGCGAGGAGACAAAGAGAAGAAGAAGAAGAGGAAGAGGACGATGAAGATCAGAGGAACTGATCTGTTGGTTTGAATCGACTAAATATCAGACACGAAAAACAAGCAGGAGTTTAGACGAATTTAACCAGAAATCATTAACGATAAAACGGACCATAAAAAATTAAAGCATAAAATCAGGACAAAAACAGGGTAAAAAAATAATAAATTAAAAAACACTTCTATTTTAACAAGGAGTTAAATGTACGACAGTGTATTAAGGGCCGCATCGGAAAACGTGTCACTACAAGAATTAAGTCGCAAAACATCAAGATAAAACCAGTAATTTTATGAGAATAAAGTTGAATACAAAAAGAATCATAATTTTATGAGAATGAAGTTGTAATATTATGAGAATAACGTCGTTACATTTAGAGAAAAAAGCCATAATATGATGAGAATAATGTCGTAATTTAAAAACAGGCGGGAAAAATATCATAATCTATGAGAATAAAGTCGTACCCACTGGCCTGTTAATGTAGAACTGTGAACATTCTGTGAGGTTCTACTTTCATTTGGGGTTTACGCACAAAGGCCGAATACTGAGTCTATTAGCCCCGCCCACCATCAAAACATTAGCATTAGTTGAAGGACTTTGAAGACAGTTCGCACTTGTTTGGGTTTGTTTAGTCGTAAAAAACGAACAGATTTGGAGCAAATTACTGAACTTGCATAAGGCTTACAATTTCTAAATTATGACTTTTTATCACACTATTGTGAATTTATTTTTTAAAATATGACGATTTTAATCTCATGAAAGTATAACACTGTTTTTTGTTAAATTATGATGTTTGTTTTTTTTTAACTACAAGATAAGAGCAGTCAAACATGAACCTTCGTGGTAAAATTAGCAAATATTAACTACAAGCTAACATTGATAGTGAGCTGACACTAGCTAAATTTATCTAGTGAGCTAGCAGAAGCTAACACCAACTTTCAAGCATCTGCTAAAATTGTCCCCAAGCTAACATTAGTTAAAGTTTTTTAGTGCGCTAACAGCTACGATGAGAGCTAATAAGCTAAAAGCAACTATTTAACGACGTTAACCAGTGTGCTAACAGCTGCTGAAATTAACCGTCAAGATAAAAGCAGCCAGACATGAACCTTCAAAGTCAAAAGGTTGACTCTAAAGAAATTTGACCTTTTCATCATGGCAGAGAGTAATGAGAGATTCATGGTCAATAAAAACGATGGTTTTATTAACGTTTTGCTGCTGTTAGCTGATGATTCTGCACATTTATATCAAACAAAATTTACACACAAAAAAAAATACTGTAGCAGATGAATTAATTCATCCAAAACTGTTTTACCCAAGTAGCAGGTCATCATCATTTGTGTGTCATTGTTCATTTTACTACAACAAAAGCACTTGAACACAACGCACTGGTAATTTCAAATTCACAAGTGAAAAGGGTCATTTTCCCAATAGCACCTGAAGGCAGCATTAGTTTAGTCTTTATCATATGATCCAGATTTGACATGTTTTTCTTCTTAGATAATAATAATAATAATAATAATAATAATAATAATAATAATAATAATAATAATAATAATATTTCCATTCCTTGTGATGTTATGAACAGCCTTTCAATGACAGTATCGTCTCTTTTAACATTTATAGTAACCTTAACGGGTAAAAGCAGCATAAATAATAAAATAAAATGCATCACCATCAGATTTAAGACATTTTTATCATTCAGACTACATTTTATTTATTTAATTAGTGGTGCAAACCATTAAATATATGCCTAGTAGATGATATCTCAAACCAAAAACGAATCAATTGAAAAATTCTGTAATTTCCAGGTCCTCCAGTTGATGTAATAAGTTACCTCTATACATCAAACACACTAAAAGCTTATTATTCATTCAAACAAAAAAAAGAACATTCAAACAGGAAGTACTGAAGGAAGTGCAGGAATACAGATGATTGTTTTGACTCTTGCGGTCCAGGTTGCTGTAGAGATAAAAGTTTAAATGTTTTAAGGTTTATGTGTTGAGATGAAATGTTTAGCTGATGAGAACAATGAACTGTAAACTTGTTTTTATTTATATATGTATTTTGTAACTGTATTTGTATTTTAAAAGATCCCAGGAAGAGTAGCAACCACTATACTGGAAGCTAATGGGGATCCGTATAAACAATAAAGGTGGTCGTCTTTGCCAAATTCCCTCAGATCTCGTGTCTCAATCATTAAAATGAATGTTCTACCCCGTATCAATTTTCTGAGCTCTATGCTCCCACTTCCACCATTGTCTCGCTACTGGGATAGATTGCAAAGAGTCATCACTAAATTTATATGGAATGAGAAACGTTCTCGTTTGAAATTGTCCACAATACAACGTCATAGGTCCGCAGGAGGCTTGTCACTACCCAACTTCAGGCTGTATCACTGGGCTTTTACACTACGACCATTGGTCACCTGGTTTAACAGTTCAGTGGATGTGGCTTGGCGGTTTTTGGAAGAATCTTTGGCATACCCATTAAAGTTACAGGAAGTATTATTTGCAAACACTCCTCTGAAGAAATGCCGGGCACTGTACGGTCCCATCTTATCTCACACCATCGCAGTATGGCGCTCTGTAGAGAAAGCATGTGGAATTACATCTAATTGGAATCCTTATTCCCCCATCTTCAATAATGAAGGTATTCTGATTGATAAATGCTCTATTAAACAAGCTCAGTGTAGACAGTGGTTCGATAAAGGTGTACGTTCCCTTGGTGATATATTCGGTGAAAATGGCCTGCTCTCATTTGAGGATCTATGTGTTAAGTTTAACTTGCAGCGCTCCACTTTCTTTTTCTTTCTGCAGTTAAGATCAGCCATGAAAGCCTATGGGGTACCTTGGCAGGTTCCGCTGACAAATCATCCTCTCCTTAGGTTTTTTAATGGTACCAGTGGACTAAAAGGTGTAATTTCTAAGCTGTATGTTTATATTCTAGAAATGATTTATGTTCCTTTACACTTGGATTCTTGTTGGCAAACGGATGTCCCTAATATTCCACAAGATTTTGACTGGGAAGCAGTATGGGACTCTGTATTACACTCGTCTAAGAACCCCGATCACCAACAGATTCATCTGAACTTTATTCACAGGACCTACATGACACCTCGTAAACTCTACAATATGAAGCTGAAGGCTGACCCAAATTGTTCTCTCTGTCATACAGGCTCATTAGGTACCTATTTTCACATGGTGTGGGAGTGCCCGGGCGTGGCATATTTCTGGGAGGTGGTGAGGAATAGCCTGTCTAATTTGTTGTCGTGTGATATCCCCCTTTCGCCTTTGGTTTTGATCCTCAATGATATGTCTCAGCTGAAATGTCGTAAAATGCAAGAAAGAGTCTTTTTGGCTGGCTTGACTGCGGCTAAGAAGATGCTAGCCACAAGATGGAAACCTCCACACTCTGTCTCACCGTCAGTGGGTACTAACATTTATCGATGTGGCCTACTTGGAATTATCCACAGCGCGGATGCATAATGCCAAGGAAGAAACTATCGAGCTCTGGAACCGAACTGTGTCTGATCTTAAAGCCCTTTTGGTGTGAGGCGTGCGTGTGTTTGTCGTATTCCTGTGTTTTGTTGTATGACTGTATGTTATATTATTTTGTCATGTGCAGATGCAAATTTTTGTAATTAATGTCCTGGACCTTGTTTGTTTGTTTGTTTGTTTTAGGTTGTTAATTTAGTTTTTATATTATAAAAGTCAATAAATATTTGATCACAAAAAAAACAAAAAACAAAAAACAATAATATCTCTTGAAAATCCTCTAGTTCAGGGCTGTCAAACTCATTTTAGTTCAGTCCCACATTCAGCCCAATTTGATCTCCAGTGGGCCGGACCAGTAAAATATCAACAGGGAAAAAAACAAAATTAAATTATGATAATGTTAATATCTACAAAAATCTGAATAACATGAACAACTGGAGAGAAAAACAAGTGCAATTTTAACAATATTCTGCCTCAGATTATCTTTTACACATGTGCATTACAACTTGCATTACAATTACAAATGCACAAAACATTTAATAACAAGCAGAATATTCGTAAAATTGCATTCACTTATCTTAAGACATTTCAGGTTTTTCACATTTTTTGTAAAATAACAGTTTTTTAATATAAACATTTTCATGTAATTGTACTTTTTTACACTAAAACAAAGATAAAATGTGCTGTTTTCATTATTTATAGGTTTAATATGATAGTACTTTACTGGTTCTGACCTACTTGATACCTAATTGGTCTGTATGTGGAATCTGAATTAAAAAAGTTTTGACATCCTCGATTGTTAATATCTTCAGTGTTATTTTTGTATTTCACAAATTCATCCCGCGGGCTGGATTGGACCCTTTGGTGGGCCAGATTTGGCCCCCCAGCCGCATATTTGACACCTGTGTTCTAGAATGGCATAACAGCGTCAATAAAGAATAAACAATAATACCTCTTGAAAATCCTCTATACCACAGGTGTGGTCCGGGGGCCAAAGGGTTCAATCCGGCCCGCAGGATGAATGAAAGGATGAAATACAAAAATTACACTGAAGATATTAACCATCAAGGATGTCAAAATCATTTTAATTCAGGTTCCACATACAGACACATACAGACCAAACAGATTTCAAGTGGGTCAGAACCAGTAAAATATTATTAAAATAACCTATAAATAATGACAACCCCAAATTTTGTTTATGTTTCTGTGGTGTAAAAAAGGAAAATTACATGAAAATGTTTACATTACCAAACTATACTTTTACAAAAAATGTGTATAACCTGAACAGATATGAACAAACGGAAATGTCTTATGAAAAGTAAATGCAATTTGACCAATATTCTGCCTGTTACTAAATGTTTTGTGTGATTGTAACGCACATGTGTAAATGATAAACTGATAAACTGAGGCAGAATATTGTTAAAATTGCACTTGTTTTTCTCAAGACAATTCAAGTTGTTCATGTTATTCAGATTTTCAAGGAAACTTTGTAGATGTAAACCTGATCATAATAGAATTTTATTTTTTTCACTGGTATTATTTTACTGGTACGGCCCACTGGAGATCATATTAGGGTGAAAGTGGCCCCTGAACTAAAATGAGCTGGACACCCCTGCTCTAGAATGTAATAACAGCGTCAGGGTTGTTGCCTGACAAACAGAACTCAGGGCACCATTGGAAAGGTTCATTTTCCTGACAGCACTTGAAGGCAGCATAAATCCGATCGATTCTTCATGTGTTGTTGTGTAAAGTTTGACGCTGACTTTCTCTGCTGCTTCGTGCTCTGTTTGACCTCTGACCTCTGCCCCCCCCGATCCAAGGCTACACGGGTTTGATTTGACGTCTGGTTTTTGCCGTCACCTGCTCGGCACCGTTACGACTGTAATTATTTCTCTTCTTGTAATTGTCAGTGTCCGCAGTCCTCGATCCCGATCCAGATCTGGACTCCGGATGATAATTATAATAATTCCGTTTCATTGTTCGGCATCTCCTCGTGCTTTAATAGTAGCTCTGACAGAGTGGACTCTCTCTCCGGATTAATAAGCGGTGCAGTACTCAGCACAGCGCGTGGTAAAGCGTCGCCATGATTACAGTACGCCATCAAGAAAATTAGTTGTTTCCCACACACAGCAACGCACAGCGAGGGGTTTGCAACATAACAAGTTGCTTTTGTTTACAGCGGCTCGCTAGCTGTTTTCATTATGCCGAGACAAGCCCATAGACTCGGAGCAGCTGCCACAAATCACACATTCAATTATTCTGCTTTGCTTATGAGCATCCAAATATTTAGTCCACTTACCGCGAACAAAAACAGTAGTAAAGTGATTACAGCCGTCGAGGAGTCGAGTTCTCCTCCGAAGGGAACGAGAGGAAGGAGGGAACGGCGGGAAAAAGCCACCGTCGCAACAGGTTTAGGCTTTAATCGGCTTCAGGAGCAGGAAGAAGTGGATTTGATAATGGGAAAACGAGAGGGAGAGAAAGAGCAGAAGACAAGAGGAAAGAAGAGGAGGAGGGAGGGAGGAAGGGGAAGGAAGAAGAAGGAAAGAGTAAAGGAAGGATGGAAGGAAAGGAAAGGACTGAAGGAAAGAAAGAGCAGAGGATGGAAAGAAGAGGAGGAGGGAGGAAGAAGAGCAGAGGAAAGGATGGAAGGAAAGGATTGTAGGAAAGAAAGAGCAAAAGACAGAAAGAAGAAGAGGAGGAGGCAGGAAGGAAGGAGGAAGAAGGAAAGAGTAAAGGAAGGATGGAAGGAAAGGAAAGAAGGAAAGGACTGAAGGAAAGAAAGAGCAAAAGACAGAAAGAAGAAGAGGAGGAGGGAGGAAGGAAGGAGGAAGAAGGAAAGAGTAAAGGAAAGGATGGAAGGAAAGGAAAGAAGGAAAGGACTGAAGGAAAGAAAGAGCAGAAGATGGAAAGAAGAGGAGGAGGGAGGAAGGAAGGAGGAAGAAGGAAAGAGTAAAGGAAAGGATGGAAGGAAAGGAAAGAAGGAAAGGACTGAAGGAAAGAAAGAGCAGAAGATGGAAAGAAGAGGAGGAGGGAGGAAGGAAGGAAGGGGAAGGAGGAAGAAGGAAAGAGTAAAGGAAGGATGGAAGGAAAGGACTGAAGGAAAGAAGGAAGAAGGAAAGGACTGAAGAAAAGAAAGCAGAAAATGGAAAGAAGAGGAGGAGGGAGAAAACGAAGGAGGAAGAAGGAAAGAGTAAAGGAAAGGATGGAAGGAAAGGACTGAAGGAAAGAAAGAGCAGAGGATGGAAAGAAGAGGAGGAGGGAGGGAGGAAGGAAGGAAGGAAGGAAGGGGGAAGAAGGAATGAGTAAAGGAAGGATGGAAGGAAATGAAAGAAGGAAAAAGGAAGGACAGAAGTTAAGGAAAGGACTGAAGGAAAGGAAAGAAGGAAAAAGTAGAAGGATGTAAGTTGAGGAAACAATAAATGAAGGACTGAAGGAAAGAAGGAAAAAGGAAAGAGTAAAGGAATGAAGGAAGGCCATAAGTAAAAGGAAAAGAAAGGAAAAAGGGTGGAAGGACAGAAGTTAAGAAAGGAAACAAAGGACTGAAGGAAAGAAGGAAAAAGGAAAGAGTAGAAGGATGGAAGTAAAGGAAAGAAGCTAAACAAAGAAGTTAAATAAAGAAAGGAAACAACGGATTGAAGGAAAGGAAAGGAAAGGAAAGGAAAGGAAAGGAAAGGAAAGGAAAGGAAAGGAAAGGAAAGGAGGATCTGGGAGAACTGAGACTGACCCTTGACCTTTTAATGGTTTATTTTAGTTTAATGAATGAGACGAAGGTGAAGATGAACAGATCTGAACACGAGAAAGGACAGAAAAAGGACAAAATGAACAGAAAAGAGGAAAGCAAGTAGAAATAAGGACAAAAAGAGGAAACACTAAAGGGAGGAAGGAGACAGACGACAGAAACTTAAATGAAGGAATAGAATCAGCAAAGAAACAAAAGCAAGCAACATTACCCACATGGTATCAGCTTTAAGCTAACAGCAGCTAACATTAGCCACATGGTATCAGCTTTAAGCTAACAGCAGCTAACATTAGCCACATGGTATCAGCTTTAAGCTAACAGCAGCTAACATTATCCACATGGTATCAGCTTTAAGCTAACAGCAGCTAACATTATCCACATGGTATCAGCATTAAGCTAACAGCAGCTAACATTATCCACAAGGTATCAGCTTTAAGCTAATGCCAGCTAACATTAGCCACATGGTATCAGCTTTAAGCTAACAGCAGCTAACATTATCCACACGGTATAAGCTTTAAGCTAACAGCAGCTAACATTATCCACATGGTATCAGCTTTAAGCTAACAGCAGCTAACATTAGCCACATGGTATCAGCTTTAAGCTAACAGCAGCTAACATTATCCACATGGTATCAGCTTTAAGCTAACAGCAGCTAACATTATCCACATGGTATCAGCATTAAGCTAACAGCAGCTAACATTATCCACAAGGTATCAGCTTTAAGCTAATGCCAGCTAACATTATCCACACGGTATCAGCTTTAAGCTAACGGCAGCTAACATTATCCACACGGTATAAGCTTTAAGCTAACAGCAGCTAACATTATCCACATGGTATCAGCTTTAAGCTAACAGCAGCTAACATTATCCACATGGTATCAGCATTAAGCTAACAGCAGCTAACATTATCCACAAGGTATCAGCTTTAAGCTAATGCCAGCTAACATTATCCACACGGTATCAGCTTTAAGCTAATGGCAGCTAACATTATCCACACGGTATAAGCTTTAAGCTAACAGCAGCTAACATTATCCACACGGTATCAGCTTTAAGCTAACAGCAGCTAACATTATCCCCACGGTATCAGCTTTAAGCTAATGGCTGCTAACATTATCCACACGGTATCAGCTTTAAGCTAACGGCAGCTAGCATTATCCACACGGTATCAGCTTTAAGCTAACGGCAGCTAACATTATCCACACGGTATCAGCTTTAAGCTAACGGCAGCTAACATTATCCACACGGTATCAGCTTTAAGATAACAGCAGCTAACATTATCCACACGGTATCAGCTTTAAGATAACAGCAGCTAACATTATCCACATGGTATCAGCTTTAAGATAACAGCAGCTAACATTATCCACACGGTATCAGCTTTAAGATAACAGCAGCTAACATTATCCACAGGGTATCAGCTTTAAGCTAACAGAAGCTAACATTATCCACACGGTATCAGCTTTAAGCTAACAGCAGCTAACATTAGCCACATGGTATCAGCTTTAAGATAACAGCAGCTAACATTATCCACACGGTATCAGCTTTAAGATAACAGCAGCTAACATTATCCACACGGTATCAGCTTTAAGATAACAGCAGCTAACATTATCCACATGGTATCAGCTTTAAGATAACAGCAGCTAACATTATCCACACGGTATCAGCTTTAAGATAACAGCAGCTAACATTATCCACACGGTATCAGCTTTAAGATAACAGCAGCTAACATTATCCACAGGGTATCAGCTTTAAGCTAACAGAAGCTAACATTATCCACACGGTATCAGCTTTAAGCTAACAGCAGCTAACATTAGCCACACGGTATCAGCTTTAAGCTAACAGCAGCTAACATTATCCACACGGTATCAGCTTTAAGCTAAAAGCAGCTAACATTATCCACAGGGCATCAGCTTTAAGCTAACTGCAGCTAACATTATCCACAGGGTATCAGCTTTAAGCTAACAGCAGCTAAAGGTATGTAGTGAGCTAACAGCAGCTAACTTTAAAGATAACGATTAAAATGAACAGTGGTAACCAGTGAGCTAACAGCAGCTAACATTATCCAACAAAACAACAGCAGCCAAATGTGAACCTTCACAGTAAAATTATCAAACATTAACTACTAAACTAACATTGATCAGTGGCCGACACCAGCTACATTTATATAGTGAGCTAGCAGCAGCTCACATTAACTTTGAAACAGTAGCAAAAATGATTCAGAGGCTAATGGCAGCTAACATTAGCAGGTAAGCTAGGTGCACTTTACCAGTTTGGTCAGTTTGAGGGTAAGTTCACAACAGGATGAAGTTGAATTAAAACAATAAAAGACGGATTTTGGTGAAATATTTGAGTCTGGAACCTTAGTTTGTTTTATGAATTAAAAATGTTTTGCTAAACTTCTATTAGCATCAGGTGTTAGTCACTATTTTGACATTTTATTGTTTTTTTGAAGTGACCAATCCTGACGTCCCTCTGGTTCATAGAGTTTATGGATCAATGACACTATTTTGGAATTTGATGGTTTTCCAATCCAACTTTATTTATAAAGCACTTTAAAACAACCACAGTGGACCAAAGTGCTGTACAGAAGACTAAAAGCACAAAACAAATGAATAAAAGCATTAAACATTAAAATCACATAAAAATAAATAAATAAAACAAGTTAAAATACAAAAACAGAAACAAAATGTCAACATTGCACAAGAGTTAAAAGGCCAAGGAGAACAGTTTTCCGTTAACGGCTGATGTTGACCGATGCGTCCTGATGTTGTTGTTGTCATAACGATGATCGAAGGTCAAACATGTGAGAGTTCACCCGTCCACAAACAGCTCCGCCCCCTTTTATGAGCAGTGGTGTCTGAACACGGTCTAGGCAGTTCTGGAATCCAGTCCGGACCCAGACCCAGGTCCAGACCCGGGTCCAGGTCCTTAAACCTGGTTAATGAAGCTGAAGATCTGAACCCGGGTCAGATGAGAGGAAATGTCGCTTAAAGACAACACGGATGTCGGACACAAAGGGGTTGTCCCCTCAGAGGTGAAAGGTCGCGATCCCGTCGTTTGAAGAGAAAGGCGAACGGCGGAGGATGAGGCCTTCAGACTCCCAGCATGCCGCGGGGGAGGATTAGACGCTTTGATAGAAACACTTTACAGATACTATGAACTAATCCTTAAAGTTTTAACTGAGCGGCTGACGGCAGCGGCGGGGGGGTGGGGGGTGGTCACCAGGGAGTGAGGGGGGGGCAGACACTGACAGGAAGTATTCAATCAGACAAAACAGAAACAGGAAATGGACAATTAGATTTAGTAAAATGTCAGAGTTAGGACACGTAATTAACTGAGATCGAGGAAATATTAATTTAAATATGTTTAAAATCAATAAATATCCATTTAACTGTAATTACAAATAGGAAATATTAATTTAAACACTATTAAGGAAGTATTCATTTAAATAAGGTTTAAGTTCAGACAATTAATGTCGGGTAACATTCACTTAAATATGGTTTGAATTAAAACAGTTAAAATCAGGTAAAATTCCATTAGTTACAGTTCGTTATACTATTATATAATGTGTTACTTATGATGAATCTACATGGAGTTACTAATTACAGGAAGATACAGTTTCCGACTCTTTAAATGAGGTTTAATTTGTCAGTTTTAGGCTACTTTAGCCAAACAGTCCATTTTTATTACTTTATTTAATTTTTGGATTTTCCTTTTTCATCTTTTACATAGTTTTATTTTATTTTTCTCTCCTCAGTCATTTGCTGTAAATATAATCAAACACATTGTATGAAACCTGTGTCTGTGATGCATATAGAAACAGACTCATGTTATAAAGCATCATGTGATTATAACAAGTTTATTTATAAAACCAATGATAAAACATTCATTTAAATGTGTTTAGAGTCAACATGTGCTTATTTAAAGGAGCTGTTTGTAATACGTATATTCCCAGTTAATCTTAAAACACAGGTCTCAAACATGTGGCCCGGGGGCCAAAACCAGCCCGCCAAAGGGTCCAATCTGGCCCCCCCGGGATGAATGTGTGAAATGCAAAAATTACACTGAAGATATTAACAATCAAGGATGTTAAAATAATTTTAGGACAGTTCAACCTAAAGTGGATCAGACCAGGAAAATACTCTCATAATAACCTGTAAATAATTAAAACTGGGAAAAAAAAGGAAAATTACATACAAATGTTTACATTTACAGACTAGCCTTTTACAAACAAAATATGAATAACTTGAACAAATATGAATAACCCCAAATGTTTTAAGAGAAGTCTGGGGAATTTTACCAATATTCTACCTGTTATTAAATGTTTTGTGTATTTGTAGATCCACTGTGATCTGTAAGTTGTGATGCACATGTATAAATGATAAACTAAGGCATAATATTGTTAAAATTGCACTTATTTTGCTTAAGAATTTCCAGGTTCATATTTGTTCATGTTATGTTCAAGTATAGTTCGTAGACGTAAACATTTTCATTATGGAATTTGACTTTTTTTCACTCAAAAACAGACAAACCTTTGGAGCTGACATTATTTATCAGTTCTTATCCTATTATTTATATTATTTTATTGGTCTGGCCCACTTTAGATCATATTAGGCTGAATGTGGAACTGAACTACCATGAGTCTGACAGCCCTGTCCTAAAATGTCCCTGAATGTCACCACACATGAAGGAATCCTGTTCATGTCTAATACTGATCTCACTGACAGTAGTAGTCCAGACACAATATTCACACATGACAAGCTCAGTGTCAACCCCTAAATGATGTCAATGTTGTCGTTTTGTGTTTTGGTCTGATGCCCCGCCCACCACCTACCTGCCAATCACAGAGTCAGTAGTGTCTGTTCATCCAGGTTGAAGGTTCCACTGATCTGCAGCTGGAACATTTGTGATCAGAAATATCTGATGTTATTAAACCTGAAAGGACTGATTATTTTTAAACTGGGGCGCCGTTAAAGGGGGGGGGGGGGGGGGCATGACAAATTCATGGGGCCCACCATTCCTGGAGGGGGGGGTCCATACAGCAAAGGAGTAGGCCCAGACAGTTAGAGGAAGAGGAAAGTGGCCTCAGTTTCAGTTTGAATCGCTCCGACAATCACAGAGCGTTACAGCACCCCCCCCCCCCCCCCCCCCGAACTCTGACAATCATGTACCGTTACCCCCACTCCACTCCCACAATCACGGACAGCTACATATACATATACACACACACACACACACACACACACACACATACACACACACAATCACAGACCGCTAACCCCACCCCCACCCCCCAACCCTGACAATCACGTACTGCTACCCCCCCACTCCCACAGTCACGGGTAGCTACACACCACACACACACAATCACGGACCACTACCATCACCACCCACCCACCCCTGCTCCAACTATCACAAACCACTAAACCCCTACCCTCCAACAATCACGGACCTCTACACCCCCCAGCTCCAACACATTGTTGCCAGTGACTTTCTTGTAACAACAGTCCAGTCCAACATGTTTCTGTTTCAGGGACACACCGGTTCACAAATACGTCGTGACAAAGTGAGAACCAAAACAAGGACATGTACAGGAGATGGAGACACATGAAAGCCGAGAAGAGTTTGAATACTGACGCCGAAGTTGCTAATTTTCTCTTGGACAGGTAAGGGTCAGCTACGTTTGTCTAACTTAGTTCTACTTATTTTTCTCGTGGACATTTCTAATATTCTCATACTATGTTCACCTGTATGCAGGTGGGTCATCCAGCTGACCAGGTCATAAACAGGTTGACAAACTAAAATGGTGACTCATTATCGCTAAGTTTAGGAATGCATTATACTGAGACACCAGTAGCACAGCATGGTAAAATGAACTGTTGAAATGGCACAAATGTACATACGGCTCCTTTAAACAATTCGACTCAGAAAATATTAATTTAAATAAAGTTTAAATCAATAAAGAATCATTTAAAGGCTTTTAAAGGGTTAAGTCAGGTCATAAATAAAACCCATTTAGACCCAGAACCACAGGTTAGGAAACAATCAGAGGGTGGTAGTAGCAAAACACACACACATACAACACAAACACACACACACCACAGTAGGCGGCGGTGTCCAGGCAGAGGCAGCGTCACGGACTGACAGCACCATTTACAGTGGCGGTGGTGGCGGTGGTGGCGGTGGTGGCGGAGGCGGCGGTGGTGGCGTTGGCGGAGCTGTAAATGTGTACGTGAGGCTCCAGGGGACAGACGACAGCGACGGTGAATCCACCGGAGTCAGAGGTCGGGAGATGGAATTTGGATTGAATTTTGACACACGTTGGAATAATCGTCTGGATCTGAGACGATGAGTGTCGACTGGAGGTCAAAGGTCACGTAGCATCGTCATGGAGACGAAAAAAACAGCAAAACCACATGTTTCCTGTTTCGGATCAAAGTGTTTTAGTCTCATCAAGAAGAAAAGGACACAAAAACACAGAATACTATTACTATTAGTAGTAGTACTACTACTATTGGTACTACTGCTACTATTACTACTACCACTACTACTATTGGTAGTAGTACTACTGTTATTATTACTACTACCACTACTACTATTGGTAGTAGTACTACTGTTATTATTACTACTACCACTACTACTATTAGTACTATTAGTACTACTGTTAATACTACTACTACCACTATTCCTACTACTACTACTACTCCTACTACTACTATTAGTACTACTACTACTACTATTAGTACTACCACCACTACTACTATTACTACTAGTACTACTACTACTATTAGTACTACTACTTCTATGAGTACTACTACTACTACTACTATCAGTATTACTACTACTACTATGAGTACTACTACTACTACTAATCCTACTACTACTGCTATTAGTATTACTACTACTAGTACTACTACTACTATTAGTAGTAGTACGACTACTACTGTTAGTACTACTACTACTACTACTACTACTACTGCTAGTAGTACTACAACTACTACTATTAGTACTACTACTACTACTACTACTACTACTATTGCTACTACTACTGTGAGTGCCTCTATTACTACCATTGTTAGTACTACTACTATTAGTACTACTACTACTACTACTACTAGTAGTACTACTACTACTACTGCCACTATGATTAGTAGTACTACTTCTACTATTAGTACTACTACTACTTTTTGTACTACTTTTCCTACTACTATTATTAGTACTACTATTACCACTACTACTACTATTAGTACTACTGTTACTACTACTACTTACTGCCACTTTTACTACTTCTACTACTAGTAGTATTACTACTACTAGTACCACTATTACTACTACTACTACTATTACCACCATTACTATTATTAAGATTATTGTTACTACTAGTACTACTGTACTACAAGTACTACTACCACTAATACTAATTGTTATGCATTTTCCTTAGTTCCATTTGAATAAACATAAATTAAATACACATAAACGTTGTGAATGAATCTGACCGTTTCCATGGTTACAGCCACAGCTAAAGGACTGTTTTTAAATCTTTACAGGATCAATAAAACCATCTTTAAATGGATGAACTTGTGTTAAACTCAATAAACGACAGAAGAGTAAACGATCAAACTCTGTAAACGACAGAAGAGTAAACGATCAAACTCTGTAAACGACACAGGAGTAAACGATCAAACTGTCAACGACAGAGGAGTAAACGATCAAACTCTGTAAACGACAGAGGAGTAAACGATCAAACTGTCAACGACAGAGGAGTAAACGATCAAACTCTGTAAACGACAGAAGAGTAAACGATCAAACTCTGTAAACGACACAGGAGTAAACGATCAAACTCTGTAAACGACAGAGGAGTAAACGATCAAACTCTGTAAACGACAGAGGAGTAAACGATCAAACTGTCAACGACAGAGGAGTAAACGATCAAACTCTGTAAACGACAGAGGAGTAAACGATCAAACTGTCAACGACAGAGGAGTAAACGATCAAACTCTGTAAACGACAGAGGAGTAAACGATCAAACTCTGTCAACGAAAAAGAGTTCAAGATCTGATGGTTCTGTTGGGTCTGATGGTTCTGTTGGTTCTGATGGTTCTGTTTGTTCTTTTTTTTCTGTTAGTTCTGTTTGTTCTGATGGTTCTGTTGGT
>NC_043978.1:8944396-8946896 GCF_902148855.1 Sphaeramia orbicularis | reverse complement strand
TAAATGTGGTGCTTTTACTCCTCATATCTCATAATAAAATGAATTTTTCTATTTTTTTTTTTTTTTAATGTAAAATCTGATTTTTTAACACTATTTATGAACAGTTTGATCAATGAAATAATAAATCTAGTTACTATTTTGGGAGATGATGATGTTTTTGGGCCCAGATTATTAAATAAAGATGATTATTGATTTAATATTTTATCATATATGTATATAAACACACAAAGTTGGAAATGATTCCTACCAAAAAAAAAAAAAAAAAAAAAAACACATTATAGAAAATTTAAATAAGAAATGAAGCAAGTTCAACCAAAATAATCCATAAAACACACGACAACAAAAGTCAAATCATCCTCATTTTCTCATCATTCCATCATTTTCCTGCATCACATTCAGAGTCTGAAGCATTTTATTGGTTAAATAAATGGTTTTATTATTTTATAGATGAATCTGTTCCATGTTTGGTTTAAAACGAAGGCGTTAAAATCATTTCAGTTCAGCTTCCACATTCAGACCAATATGATCTAAAGTAAAATAATAATAGAATAAACAACAAATAATGTCAAGTCCAAACTTTTCTCTATGTTTTAGAATGAAATAAGTTACAAAAGTAAATTAAAAGCAAAAAAAAACTACATTATGAAAATATTTATATCCTTTAAAAAATATGAATAACATGAATAACCTGAAATGTCTAAAGAAAAATAAGTGTAATTTCACCAATATTCTGCTTTATCATTTATATGTTCATTGTAACGTACAGATACAAATACAAAAAACATTTAATAACAGGCAGAATATTAGTACAATTACACTGATTTATAGGAAGACGTTTCAGGTTGTTCATATTTGTTCAGGTTATTCAGATTTTTTATTCATAGCCCAAAATGATTTCAGTAAAATAATAACATAATAATCTCTAAATAATGTTAAAAATGGACCAAAAATTTAATAATGAACAGAAATAAGAAAAAATTCAAAAGAAAACCCCAAATAAAAAACAAAATGAACAATAAGAATGAGAAACATCAAGAAAATGATATTAAAATTGCACTTATTTCCCTTAAGACATTTCAGGTTGTTCATATTTGTTCAGATTTTTTTATTCACAGCCCAAAATGATTTCAGTAAAATAATAACATAATAACCTCTAAATAATGTTAAAAATGGGGGGGGGGGGGGATGAATAATGAGCAGAATTAAGGAGAAGAATTTAAAAAATAAAAATATAATATGAAATAAAAATACAAATATAAACAAAATCAACAATGAGAACAACAAAAAATGGACAAAAAATGAAAAAAAAAAAAAAATACAAGAAACATCAACAAAATTATGTTACAATTTTAACATAACTTTGTTGATGTTTCTCATATTTTTTTTCAACCTCTAAATAATATTAAAAATGGACAATGAACAGAAATAAGAAAAAATTTCAAAAGAAAACCCCAAATATGAACAATAAGAACGACAAAACATGGACAAAAATTAACAAAAATATGTGAAACATCGACAAAATTATGTCAAAATTCCATTTATTTTTCTTTAGACATTTCATGTGGTTCATATTTCTAACATAATAACCTCTAAGTAATGTTAAAAATGGAGAAAAAATTTAATAATGAACAGAAATGAGAAAAAATTTTCAAAAGAAAACCCCAAATATGAACAAAATGAACCATAAGAACAACAAAACATGGACAAAAATGAACAAAAATATGAGAAACATCAACATAATTTTCTTAAAATTGCACTTATTTCTCTTAAGACATTTCATATTTGTTCAGATCATTCACATTTTTTATTCACAGCCCAAAATGATTTCAGTAAAATAACGTAATAACCTCAAACTATTGCAAAAATGGACAAAAAAATTAATAATAAACAGAAATTTAAAGAAAAAGAACAATAAAAACGACAAAACATGGAAAAAATTAACAAAAACATGACAAACATCAACAAAATTATGTTAAAATTCCATTTATTTTTCTTCAGACATTTCATGTGGTTTATATTTCTAACATAATAATCTCTAAATAATGTTAAAAATGGAAAAAAAAATTAATAATGAACAGAAATTTAAAAATAGAACAATAAAAACGACAAAACTTGGACAAAAAATTAACAAAAACATGAGAAACATCAACAAAATTATATTAAAATTGCATTTATTTTTCTTAAGACATTTCACATTTGTTCAGATTATTCTATTTTGTAGTTAAAGTATAGTTTGTAAATGCAAATATTTTCATGTCATTTGACTCTTTTCCACTAAAAACACAAATAAAAGTCTGTATTTGTCATTCTTTGTGCTTTCTTCTGTTCTCATTTTACTTCAGGTCATATTCGTCTGAATGTGGAACCTGAACTAAACGTCACTGATCGTTAATTGAACTCTTCGGCGGTCCGGTTTAGGTCCACGCACCGCATGTTTGACGCCCGTGGTCTAAAACATGTTTGCGTTCACACAGATGCATTTCAGATGCAGATTTTATTT